>NW_027663892.1:46077-94156 GCF_964034855.1 Anser brachyrhynchus
GGGTTCCCTTGGGGGGCTAAACAGACCTCACTTGCTCCAACCCCTTGGAGAATTTGGGGTGTCCAGTTAGGGGCTGGGTCCCAATTAGGGGCCGGGTCCTAATTAGGGGCCGGGTCCCAATTAGGGGAATGTCGTTGGGTTCACATAATCCACTTCTGCAGGACACAGGCGGGTTCCCTCGGGGGGGGGGGGGGGTAACTACACCCTGCTCGCTCCAACCCCTTGCAGGATTTGGGGTGCCCAGCCCGGCACCCCTCATCTACCGAGGCAGCACCCCCCGGTACCCCCCCCCCCGGTGCCCCCCCCCCGGTGCCCCCCCCCCCGGTGTTCCCCTCCCCCCCCGGTGCCCCCCCCCCGGTGTTCCCCTCCCCCCCGGTGTTCCCCTCCCCCGGTGCCCCCCCCCCCGGAGTCTCCCCCCCCCCCCGATGCCTCCCCTCCCCCGGTGCCCCCCCTCCTGGCTCCCCCCGGTGCCGCCCCCCCTCCCCGGTGCCCCTCCCCACCCTCGTTGCCCCCCTCCCCGTACCCCCCCCCCCCCACGTGCCCATCCCCCTCCGGTGCCCCCCCCGGTGCCGCCTCCCCCCCCGGTGCCCCCCTGGTGCTCCCCGCCGGCCTGGCCGAGCCCCCCCCCCGCCGCCACCGGGAGGGGGGGGGCCGGGGGGGGGCCGGGGCCGCGCGGTGAAATAAAGACCCCGGGCCAAGGATCGGGCCCCCGGATTCGATTGCGCCGCTACACGAGGGATTACGGCCGCCCGGGAGAGGGTGGGATGAGGGAGGGCGGGGCCAGCCAATGGGAATGGCTGGTCGCGGTGATTGATAGGCGCCTGGGCGTATCAACAGCGGGGCTCCTGCCAGCGGGTTCTCTCTCGGGGTGGATTGGGCGGGGTGGGGGAGTGGCAGGTGTGCTGCCCAATGGAGGGAGAGCGGGCGGGGAGAGCGGGAGGGGAGAAGCGGGTGGGACTGGCAGGCGGTGATTCGCTAGGCGGCTGGACGGGCAGCCGTCTCCGCCAATGGGGTGGCGGGAGCGAGAGCGGGGGGCGGGAGCGAGAGCGGGGGGCGGGAGCGAGAGCGGGGGGCGGGAGCGGCAGCGCCGCGCCTCAGCTGACGGCCCAGCTCCGCCTCCCATTGGTTGCCAGTCCTGAGCGACGCGCCGGGCGGCCAATGAGCGGCGAGAACCGGGGCGCGGCGCCTTCCCCTCTGAGTGACGGCGCCCTGCTCCACTCCGACCGCCTCTTGGCGCTGACTGACAGCCGCCCCGCCCAATAGCGGCGCGGGCCGAGCGCGGCGGGGCGGGGCGCGCCGCCAAGTGCCGGATGAGGAGCCGCGGAGGGGAAGTCGGGCCGCCGCCGCCGCCCCGCCGCCATGGGGAACCGCGGCATGGAGGAGCTGATCCCGCTGGTGAACAAGCTGCAGGACGCCTTCAGCTCCATCGGGCAGAGCTGCCACCTCGACCTGCCGCAGATCGCCGTGGTGGGCGGGCAGAGCGCGGGCAAGAGCTCGGTGCTCGAGAACTTCGTAGGCCGGTGAGCGCCGGGCCGGCGGCGGCCGCGGAAACGGCGTAAAAGCGCTTCGTGAATCGCGGCGGGGCCCGCGGGGCGCCCTGCGCAAAGTGCGCGGCGCCCTACGCAAAGCGCGCAGCGCGCCTCGCCGAGCGTGCGGCGCCTTACGCAAAGTGCGCGGCGCGCTACGCGGCTGGCGGCCGGCTCCTTACGCCGGCGGCGTAGGGCGCGGGGCGGGGCGGCGCGGCGCTGGCGTAGGGGGGTTCTGTGAATACGGAACCTCCAGACGGGGGGGGGACGGCGGGAGGAGGCCGGGTCCCGGCGCCTGCGGGCGGGCCGATAGCGGCGGGGCCCCCCCGGCCCCCCCCGGGCTCGGGCCCTGCGCCCGCCCGATAGGCCCCGGAGCCGCCCGACCGCTCCCCCCCCCGGTTTTTGGGTTCTTCCCCCCGGTTTTTCAGGCCCCCCCCCCCAGTTTTTGGGCTTCCCCCTCGATTTTTGGGTTACCCCCCCGGTTTTTGAGGCTCCCCCCTCGATTTTGGGTCTGTCCCCCCTCGGTTTTTGGGGCTCCCCCCCGATTTTTGGTTCTCCCCCCCCCCCCCGGTTTTTGGCTCCCCCCCACTTTTTGGGTTCTCCCCCTTTGGTTTTTGGGTTCTCCCCCCCCGATTTTGCCCCCCCCGCCCAGCTTTGGGGCCTCCTTCCTGGTTCTTGGTGTCCCCCGCCCTCGGTTTTTGGGCCCCCACCCCCCGTTGTTTTGGCCTCCTGCTCCCCCCCCCCCCCCCATATTTTTGGCCCCCCTCCTGCTCGCTCGAGGCCTCCGGCCGGGCTGGAGGCCGCGACGTTAACAATGGGCGGCTTCCTGCGCCGCGATTCCGGCCTGGCATCCTCATCATCCTCATCATCATCCTCATCATCCTCATCTTCGTCGTCACCACCCTCATCCTGTCCCGAGGCCGCCCTCGTCCCACCCCGACATCGCCCTCGTCCCGGCCTGACACCGTCCACCGACGCGCAGTCGCGGCTCCGCTCCGAACCAGAAGCCGAACGCCTTTCTCCAACTGTTTTTGGGGCGTTTTGGGGGGCTTTTGGGGGCTTTTCGGCCCTGTGGTCGCGGCGCTGACGCCCCCGCAGCTCCCGTCCCCGGTGGGAAACGGAGCCGGGGAGGCGCCCCGCGAGTTTTCCCTGCCGCCCTTCGGTTTTCGGCTCGGTTCACCTCTTCCTCGCGCCGAGCTCGGCGCCCTGCCCCGAGCTGCCTTTTCCTTTTCCCTTCCCGTCCGTCCCGGGCTGTTTTTGCGACCGGGAGTCTCTGGGGTGCATCCCCGTGGCGCTAACGATGCGCTCGGGTTAATGACCGGGTAATTGTGCCCGGGGTGTGTTCCGCCCGGCGCCGTGTCCTTGGCGCGTCAGCGATCGGAGCTCGCTGGTGGCAGCCGCGTGTCAGCGCCCGCTCCTCCCGCTGCCGGGTCGTAAACACGCCCGGAGAAGGACCTGGGGATGGAATAACGAGGGACAGAGATCGTTAGGGAGTGAAATAATGGGGGATGGAGACCAGGGGATGAAATAATGGGGGATGGAGACCAGGGGATGGAATAATGAGGGATGGAGATCGTCGGGGGATGGAATAATGAGGGATGGAGATCGTTGGGGGGTGAAATAACGGGGGACAGAGATCGTCAGGGGATGGAATAACAGGGGACGGAGACCAGGGGATGAAATAATGAGGGATGGAGATCGTCGGGGAGCGAAATAATGGGGGACTGAGATCATCGGGGGGTGAAATAACGAGGGACAGAGATCAGGGGATGAAATAACAGGGGACGGAGACTGGGGATGGAATAACGAGGGATAGAGATCTTTGGGGGATGGAATAACGAGGGATGGAGATCGTCGAGGGATGGAGATCGTTGAGGGGTGCAATAACGAGGGACGGAATAATGAGGGACGGAGATCGTCGGCGTGGGCTCCAGCGGCTCTGTGTGGCGATTTGGGGTTTCACAGCCCTGCCCCTGTTGGGGTCGCACGCGGGGGAGGGCAGGCGCCTCGGTTTCTCCCTGCGCAGCGCTCGGGGACGAGTCCCGCGGGACAAATCCCTCCCGGGAGCGCTCCGAGACTTTCTCCAGGGTGACCACGAGGCATCAGGGCCAGGAGAGCCGTCGCTGCGGGAGTTCTGAGCTCGCTCCGCGTTTCAGGCCCCTCCGCACGTTGAGCTTCTGTGCCGCGCCGCACTTTGACCGTGAAAAAAAAGGAAAGAAAAGGGAAGGCGGCCGGGCGGAAAACCTGAGTTTTATGAGCGCAAACCGGGTAGAAACGGGAACGATTCCACCCGAGCAGCCCCCTCCGCTCCAGCGGGAGGTGAGTGAATGGCACGGGCACCTCCAGCCGGGGTCTTCGCCCTGCGGCCGGGCGTTCTGCAGCGGTTTGGAGAACCGGAGCCGTCCGTGGCACGGGGGAAGGTTTCGGTGGAGCTGCCTCGCCGCGCAGAAAGCCCGAAAAGGAGCCGGGAGCCGAGTTCCACGGCCTGCAGCGCGCCGAAGCCGCGTCAGGGCCGGGCTTCGGCATGCCTGGAGCCCACCTCGCGGCCCCACGTGCCGCGGCGGGCCCCGGATTTGCTCTCCGGAAGAGCACGGGTCGAAGACGCTGCATTAAAAGGACGTTACCGGCTGCGTCGAAAGCCATCGACGTCCCGATGGAGCGCGTTGAGCTCTTCGGAGCCCTGGTAGCGTCAGCGCGACGCCGCTCGGACCAGCGGCGGCCCCGGGGCCGCCTCAAACCCCGGCATTGAGCGCGGCCGGCCCGCGGTGACAATGGGGCCGTTGTGACGGGCGCGGGGGGGAGCCCACCCGGCCTCAATGGGGCATTATACGGCGCCGGGTGGCATCAGCGGGGCCGAGAACGCGGCAGCCGACAGCCAGGTGAGGCGTTGGCGCCGGCGCCGTGCGGGGAAACGGATCCGAGGAGGGGACGGGAGCGAAGTGGAGCCGCTCGTCTCGCCCCGGACGGGTCGGGTGTGGCTGCGTCGCCCCAATGGGATCGGTCTGGCTGAATTTAGGCACAGGGAAACGGCGACTTTGGATTCAGGAGGGTTTTATTTGCAGCGGCGATGAGCACGGGAACGGCAGCCCGACGGCCGGGCGGGGGGGGAGCGAGAAAGGAAGGAGGGGGTAACGAGGGAGGCGCTCGTTAGGGAGCCCCGGGGCTTTCGGAGCAGCTCTGGCCCCGAGGGGCTGCGGAGGACGCGTGGAGCAGCGAGCCTTGCCGGCCCGCTCCGGCCCCGCAGCCCCGATGTCCTGGCGCTGCCTGTGGGCAAGGGCAGCGGGGCGTGGAGGAAGGGATCGAAGGGGAAAATCCGGCTTCAGTGTTGACACTTCGGATGGGTGTTTGGCGCCGCTCACCGCGGTTACGTCTGCAAACACGGTTGTCGTCAGGGAAGCGTCTACGAACACACGATTGTCTGCGTGATTGCATCTAGACACGAGTTTGACTTCGGTTTTACGTCTACAAACACACGTTACGTCTACAACGAGTTTGACTTCACAATTGCGTCTACAAACACGGGTATGACTTCAGTTTTATGTCTACAAACAGACATTACATCTACAAACGCCTGTTTGACTTCACTTTTACATCTATGAACACACGTTACGTCTACAGAAATGAGTTTGTCTTCATGATTACGTCTACAAACATGAGTTTGACCTCAGTTTTATGTCTACAAACACGCGTTACGTCCACAACAATGAGTTTATTTTTATGATTACGTCTACAAACACACGTTACATCTACGAGCACCCGTTTGACTTCACTTTTATGTGTACGAACACACATTACGTCTACAACGAGTTTGTCTTCATGATTACGTCTACAAACACACAATATGTCTACAAACGTAAGTTTGACTTCACTTTTACGTCTACAAGCACGTTACATCTACAGAAATTAGTCTGACTTCATGATTGTGTCTACAAACAGGAGTTTGACTTCACTTTTACGTCTACAAACAGACGTTACATCCACAACAATGAGTTTGTCTTCACTTTTACGTCTACAAACACAGGTTTGACTTCACTTTTACGTCTACAAACGCATGTTACGTCCACAGAAATGAATTTGTCTTCACTTTTACATCTACAAACACAGGTTTGACTTCACTTTTACGTCTACAAACGCACGTTACGTCTACAAAAATGAGTTTGTCTCCATGATTACGTCTACAAGCACGCCTTTGACTTCGCTTTTATGCCCACGTGGGGCGTCGTCCCCACGAGGATTTCCTTCCCACCAGGGAAACAACGCGGTCCCGGCGTCGAGTAACGCGAGCGAGGGCCGGGTCAGAGGCCGTGCAAGAAGGGAGCTGCGGGGTTTTGGCCGGCTACGGAGGATGCTTCGTGCCCTGGCCCTCGTACCCATGCTTCCCCCGCCCCACGAAGGGTTTTTTTGCGCCTGCCTGGGTCGATTTCGCCGGGAGGAAGTGGCGGCCGCGCGGCATCAGAGCGAAACCGCGGCCGTGCCGCCGGATGAGCGAGCGGCACCGAAATAGATCCCGCGGCGGCGGCCGGCAGCCGCCCTTCGACGCTTCCCTTTCCGCTGGGATCCCACCTGCCCGCGGCACAACCCGTCGTCCCGGTCGTGCAGGAAGTCGCACGGGGCGGGTCGCAGGCACTTAATTTAACCCAGTTAATTGAACCCGGTTAATTGAACCTGGCTAATTGAACCCGGTTAGGGCAGCCTGGGGGAGCCTCGGCCCCAATTCCTGCGCTCTCAGCCCCGGGGGAAGCTGCCGGTGGTGGAGGGAGCGGTTCTTTTTTGGGGGTCCTCGCCCCGTTTTTGCCCCTTCCGGCCCCGATCGCGGAGGGAGGAGGGGGGTGAGCGGCGCGATCCGAGCTCGTTTGAGCGCCCCAGTAACCGCGTGTCCTTTAATCCCTCGCAGGGACTTCCTTCCCCGCGGCTCCGGCATCGTCACCCGGCGGCCGCTCATCCTGCAGCTCATCTTCTCCAAGACAGGTACGCTCCGGCCGCGTGTCCCCTCGCAGACGTGGCCTGAAACGCACCCAGAGCGTTTAGGGAACGGTTCTGGTTTGTATGAACGTTTCCAAAGCATTTAGGAAACGGTTCTGGTCCGTATGAGCGTTCCCAAAGCACTTAGGGAACGGTTCTGGTCCGTATGAGCGTTCCCAAAGCATTTAGGGAACGATTCTGGTCTGATTGAGCGTTCCCAAGGCATTTAGGGAACGATTCTGGTCTGTTTGAGTGTTCCCAGAATGTTTCGGGAACGATTCTCATTTGTTTGGCCTTTCCCAAAGCAGTTAGAGAACATCTAGGTAACAATTCGGGTTCGTTTGAGGATTCCCAGAGCGTTTAGGTAACAATTTGGGTTCATTTGAGGATTCCCAGAGCATTTAGGTAACGATTCTGGTTGGTTTGAGCATTCCCAGAGCGTTTAGGCATCAATTCCGGTTCGTTCGCGGATTCCCAGGCCGTTTAGGTAACGATTCCGGTTTGATGGGGGCGTTCCCAGAGCACGTCGGTAACGTTTGAACGCTCCCAAAGCATCGAGGTAACGTTTCTCGTTCGTCCGAGCGTTCCCACGGCAGGATCTTGTCCCCTGGGGAGCGCGCAGAGCGAAATCCGTCCCCCCCCCCTGGAAGTGGGAAGCCGGCCGGGAGCTCCCCGCGCTTCGCTGCGCTCGCCGGCGTTTCGCGCACGTTTAACCGAGAGCGCGTGCTGGCGGCGCGGGTCGCGGCCAGGCTCGGCTTGAGCACGTCCTAGCCTTTATTCTACAAGGTCACGGCCGTGCGGGGGGCTTCTGCAGAAGGCTCCGAGGCTCCTTTTTTCCCCCCCAAAAAAAACCCACGTTAAATGGAAACGGAGGCAGCCCTCAGCGGAGGTGACGTGAAGGGGAGAAGGGGAGCCCGCGAGGGCCGCGGCGCTGACGCCTTCAGGTCCTTCCTCCTGCTCCCCCGTAGCAGAAAGCCCCTGGGCGTTCCTCGGGGTGCAATTATCCCGATTACAAACGAGGCTTGGGCTGGCTCCGGGCCTTCAACGCCCGGGCGGTGGCTACTCAAAGCCGGCCCGGCCGCGTCCCCGTTGCGCCGTGGCCCGGTTCCGCTTCGCGCCGCGGAGCCCCGAGACGTCGGCCGCTGCCCAGAGCCTGGGGAAGGTGGAAAGGAACCGCGAGGACGGCGAGCTTTCCCCCTGAGAACCTCCCTTGGCCTTCGGGGAGCTTTTTCCCCTCCTTCCCCTGAAGGAAAACGCGGCCGTCGTGGGATTTCGATTCCACCCCGGGCCCTGAGCGGGGTGAAACCCGGCGGTAAATCCGGAGGGGGACCCGGTAAATCCGGAGGGGGACCCGATAAATCCAGAGAGGGACCCGATAAATCCGGAGGGGGACCCGGTAAATCCGGAGGGGGACCCGGTAAATCCGGAGGGGGACCCAAGAAATCCGGAGGGGGACCCGATAAATCCAGAGGGGGACCCAAGAAATCCAGAGGGGGACCCGATAAATCCGGAGAGGGACCCGATAAATCCAGAGGGGGACCCAATAAGTCCGGAGAGGGACCCGATAAATCTGGAGGGGGACCCGATAAGTCCGGAGAGGGACCCGATAAGTCCGGAGAGGGACCTGATAAATCCGGAGGGGGACCCGATAAATCCGCAGGGGGATCCAAGAAATCCGGAGAGGGACCCGATAAATCCAGAGGGGGACCTAAGAAATCCGGAGGGGGACCCAAGAAATAAAAACCTGGCGCGGGTGGAGGAAGCCGTGGGCTCTTTTCGGCGAGGGGCCGCCAAGCTGTCCCCCGTCCGCGGGGCCACCGCGCGGAGGAGGAGAGCCCGGCTTCCCCCCCCCCGTGGAGCCTCAGCTCTTCCTTCCACGCTCGTCCAGCAACGAAACGTTTCAAAGCCATCAGCAGAAACATTTCAAAGCCGTCGGCAAAAGGTTTAAAAGGCGTCAGCGGGGACCCAGAGGCAGAGAGGCCGGGGGGGGAAAACAACCGCGGCCGTTCTGGTGGCCGGGCTCAGCGCCCTCGGCTGCCTGCCAGCGCCTCGCCCGGCGGCGGTTTCTTTTTGGCAAGGGGAATTTGGGGCTCGGAGCCCCCGGCAAAGCAGGGGCAGCAGGCGGAGCGTGGGCTGCCATCAGCCCCTTCCTCCTCCTCCTCCTCTTCCTCCGCCGCCGGCGAGGCCAAGTTTATCTGGGGCGGCCGCCAGTCGGAGGCTGAGCGCGGCTGGGTCGATCCTCCTGCTCCGGCCTCACGGTGCCCACGCTTTCTATTAATTAATTAATTTATTTTTTTCCCCTTTTCCCCCCCAAGAATACGCTGAGTTTTTGCACTGCAAATCCAAAAAGTTCACGGACTTCGACGAGGTGCGGCAGGAGATCGAGGCGGAGACCGACCGGGTGACGGGCACCAACAAAGGCATCTCCCCCATCCCCATCAACCTCCGCGTCTACTCGCCGCATGGTGAGCGGGCTCTTTTCTCGGCCCGGGTTTTTTTTGGGGGGGAAGAAAAGCCGTCCGCACGCTCGGCGCCGCCGGGGTTTAACCCAGCCCGCGTCCCGAAAGCAAACCCCGGCTGCTCCGGGCTCGAAGCAGCCCCCGAGGGGGGGATTTTTTGGGGACACGGGGCACGTCCTGAGCGAAGGTGGCTCCCTTCGGAGGGGCTCGGAGGGCTTCGCAGGCTCTGAGCTGCCGTCTCCGTCCTCCCAGTGCTGAACCTGACGCTGATCGACCTCCCGGGGATCACCAAGGTGCCGGTGGGGGACCAGCCGCAGGACATCGAGTACCAGATCAAGGACATGATCCTGCAGTTCATCAGCAGGGAGAGCAGCCTGATCCTCGCCGTGACGCCCGCCAACATGGACCTGGCCAACTCGGACGCGCTCAAGATGGCCAAAGAAGTGGATCCCCAAGGTAAGGCGGCCGCGGACCGCTTCGGCCGCCCTCGCGACGCGGCGCCTCAAATAATTCGCTCGGTTTGGGGGCCGGAGGTGCTGCTCGTCGCCCCTTCTCCCTCCGAGGGGTGAGACGAGGCGCTCTGGTGGCTGAGGAAGGGCGGCGGTCCCGTTCCTCACCGGCGACGCCGTCTTTCTTTCGCCTCTCCACCCGCCCGCCCCCCTCCGCCGAGGTCCGTGCGATAACATTTGATCGATTCCTCGTTTTTTTTTGATTTTTTGTGGCCGGCTCAGGCTTGCGGACGATCGGGGTGATCACCAAGCTGGACCTGATGGACGAAGGCACGGACGCCAGGGACGTGCTGGAGAACAAGCTGCTTCCTCTGCGCAGAGGTACGAGGAGCCGCCAGGCCCCGCGCCGCGCCGCGTCCGCCCCCCAGAGCCTGTTCCCATTTCGGAACGAGCCCAGAGGGCGCCCGGCGAGGGCTCTGAAGGCGCTGGAGGAAAAGAGGGGCCGGCTCTGCCCGGCGCGTGTCCCCTCGCAGGCTACATCGGCGTCGTCAACCGGAGCCAGAAGGACATCGATGGCAAGAAGGACATCCGGGCGGCGCTGGCGGCCGAGCGCAAGTTCTTCCTCTCCCACCCCGCCTACCGGCACATGGCCGACCGCATGGGCACCCCGCACCTGCAGAAGGTCCTCAACCAGGTGGGTGGGCTTCCCCCCGCCCCCCCAATTCAACCAGGGCTCCTGCCCGGGGGGAGCGGTCGCTGGTTTCCTCCCCCCCGAGAGGAAAAGCGGGGTATTTCGCGGTGCTGGGCCAACGGGGGGCCGTTCCCGCGCGGCTTCGGAGCGGAGGCGGGCGGCTGGATTCGTTTTTGGGGCGGGATTTCTTTTTTCTTCCGCAGCAACTGACCAACCACATTCGGGAGACGCTGCCCTCGCTGCGCAGCAAGCTGCAGAGCCAGCTGCTCTCGCTGGAGAAGGAGGTGGAGGAGTACAAGAACTTCCGCCCCGACGACCCCACGCGCAAAACCAAAGCTTTGCTGCAGTGAGTCCCTCCTCCAGGGCAGCAACGCCGCTGGCGCGGGGGGGAAATCTGCTGCCCCCCTCGGGCGAGGCTCCTTTCTGGCGGCTTTACCCGGAGCAGCTGCGGTTTGGGATGAAAAGGGGAGCTTTTTGTGCTCCCCGACCCTGCCCGCGGGCTCCCCAAACCGCAGCCAAAGGCAGATCCTGCTGCTGTGCCCGCGGCCGGGCAGGGTTTGGGGAGCTCGGGGTGGCTGGGGGGGTTCTGGAGGGGCTCTGCGGGGTTCTGTGGGGTTCTGAGAGGTTCTGGAGGGGCTCTGTGGGGTTCTGGAGGGGCTCTGTGGGGTTCTGGAGGGGCTCTGCAGGGGCTCTGCAAGTTTCTGGAGGGGTTCTGTGGGGGTTCTGGAGGGGTTCTGAGGAGTTCTGCAAGGTTCTGGAAGGGTTCTGTGCAGTTCTAGAGGGGTTTTGAGGAGTTCTGGAGGGGTTCTGCAGGGTTCTGTGGGGCTCTGCAGGGGTTCTGTGGGGTTCCGGGGGGGTTCTGGAGGGGTTCTGTAGGGTTTTGGGGGGGATCTGAGAGGTTCTGCGGGGATTCTGTGGGGTTCTGGAGGTGTTTTGAGGGGTTCTGCGGGGTTCTGTGGGGTTCTGCAGGGGTTCTGTGGGATTCTGAGGAGTTCTGCAAGGTTCTGGAGGGGTTCTGCGGGGTTCTGGAGGGGTTCTGTGGGTTCTGGAGGGGTTCCGTGGGGCTCTGCGGGGGTTCTGAGAGGTTCTGGAGGGGTTCTGAGGAGTTCTGCAAGGTTCTGGAGGGGTTCTGGGGGGATCTGAGAGGTTCTGCGGGGATTCTGTGGGATTCTGGAGGCATTTTGAGGGGTTCTGCAGGGGTTCTGTGGGGTTCTGAGGAGTTCTGCAAGGTTCTGGAAGGGTTCTGGAGGGGTTCTGTAGGGCTCTGTGGGGTTCTAGAGGGGTTCTGGAGGAGTTCTGGAAGGGTTCTGTGGGGCTCTGCGGGGGTTCTGTGAGGTTCTGGAGGGGTTCTGCGGGGTTCTGCAGGGGTTTGTGGGGTTCTGCAGGGGTTCTGAGGACTTCTGCAAGGTTCTGGAGGGGTTCTGGAAGGGTTCTGCGGGGTTCTGGAGGGGTTCTGGAAGGGTTCTGCGGGGTTCTGGAGAGGTTCTGCGGGGTTCTGCGGGGTTCCACTCAGCCGGAGCCTTCGCGACCCCGCTGCCTCTCCGCAGAATGGTCCAGCAGTTCGGCGTGGACTTCGAGAAGCGCATCGAGGGGTCGGGAGACCAGGTGGACACGCTCGAGCTCTCCGGGGGCGCCCGAATCAACCGCATCTTCCACGAGAGGTTCCCCTTCGAGCTCGTGAAGGTAAAGCCGGCCCGGGGGAGCCGCGCGTCCTGCGTCGGGAACCCCCCGGGGGCAGATCCCGGCGCTGGTTTAACGGTGGGCTTCCCTCCCCCCCAGATGGAGTTCGACGAGAAGGACTTGAGGCGAGAAATCAGCTACGCCATCAAGAACATCCACGGCGTCAGGCAAGCGGCGGGGGGGCGCGGATCCCCCCCCCCCAAAAAAAATTACCCGATCCAGGGGGGCGCGCGCTCGGAGCGTCCCCGCCGGCTGCCGCTCGGGTTTGGCGGCTGAAATACCGTTTCTCTTCCCCCTTCCGCGCCCGGGAGGGGGGGAAGAAGGGAGCCGAACGCCGCGGGGAGAAGCGGGGGCCCGCGGTCCGGCCGGGGACCCCTTCGGGTCCCTGCTGCCCCCCCTTCGGGCGCCCTGCCGGCCCCGGCGCGGACCCAGGAGGGGAATCGGGTGGGACGCCGGCCCTCCCGGCGTGCCTGCTCTCCTTCGGCCTCGTGCTTTGAGAGGAGAACGGAAACCCCGAGTTTCCCCTCCTCCCCAGGCACCGCTTGAGCCGCTCGGGGTGCAGCCACCCCCCCCCCCACACCCCCAAAACGCCCCCAAAAAATCAGCTCCCCGGCTCCTCGCCGTGCCGGCACCCCTGCGCCCTCCCCCTCATCGTTAGGAGCGCTAATTCTAATTAATTCTAAACCCACCCCGACCCTCTGGTGCCCGGCGGAGGAGCGGGCAGGGAGCAGCTCCCCGGCGCTGAGCCTCTCGTCAGGATGCGGCCCTGGACGCGACGGCCCGTTTTTGTTTCTCTCCCCGCCCCCTCGCCCCCCACCCCCTCCCCGTGTAGGACGGGGCTCTTCACCCCGGACCTGGCGTTCGAGGCCATCGTGAAGAAGCAGGTGGTGAAGCTGAAGGAGCCGTGCCTGAAGTGCGTCGACCTGGTCATCCAGGAGCTCATCAACACCGTCAGGCAGTGCACCAGTAAGGTAGGGGACCAGTAAGGCCGGGCACCAGTAGGGTCCCCCACCCCCCGGCGCTGGCATTCGCCCTTGGCAGCGTTGGTGGCCCCGGAGCTGGGGCCGAAGGGCTCCTTCCCGTATTTAATTACCGGCTGCTCGAGGCGAGCCCGGGGCAGCTCCGAGGGATCGAGGGCGTTTCCCCCCCCCGGAGGAAATTTCTCCTCCCCCCCCATCTCTGGAGGGCTGAGCGTGCCGCCGCAGCCCCCCCAGGAACTGGGGGAAGAGCGCAGAGGGTCGGCTCTCGCTTCCCCCCCCGAGCCCCAGCTGCGTCCTCCTCCTCCTCCTCCTCCTCGGTCCCTCCCGGCGCCCTTCGTGGCCCCGTTCCCTCGCCGGCGCCGCGCTCAGCGCCCGTCTCCCTCCCTCCCTCCCTCCCCCTCCCTCCCTTCCCAGCTCGGTTCCTACCCCAGGCTGCGGGAGGAGACGGAGAGGATCGTCACCACGCACATCAGGGAGCGGGAGGGCAAAACCAAGGACCAGGTGAGCGCGGCCCCGGCGCGACCCCAAGGCTCCCTGTCGCGATCCCGAAGCTCCCTGTCGCGACCCCAAAGCTCCCCCTGGCGACCGCAAGGCTCCCTGTCGCGACCCCAAGGCTCCCCCTCGTGATCCCAAAGCTCCCTGTCACAACCCCAAGGCTCCCTCTGGCGATCCCAAGGCTCCCCATCGTGACCCCAAGACTCCCTGTCGTGACCCCAAGGCTCCCCGTTGCGACCCTAAGGCTCCACATCACAATCCCGAAGCTCCCTCTGGGGACCCCAAGGCTCCCTGTCGCGACCCCAGGGCTCCCCATAGCGACCCCAGGGCTCCCCCTCGTGATCCCAAAGCTCCCCGTAGCAACCCCAAGGCTCCCCCTCATGATCCCAAAGCTCCCTGTCACAACCCCAGGGCTCCCTCTGGCGATCCCAGGGCTCCCCGTCGCAATCCCAGGGCTCCCCGTCGCGACCCCAGGGCTCCCCCTCATGATCCCAAAGCTCCCTGTCGCGATCCCAAGGCTCCCTCTCACGATCCCAAAGCTCCCTGTCACAACCCCAAAGCTCCCCCTGGCAACCCCAAGGCTCCCCGGCACGACCCCAAGGCTCCCCCTCGCGACCCCAAGGCTCCCTGTCATGATCCCAAAGCTCCCTGTCGCGATCCCAAGGCTCCCTCTCACAATCCCAAAGCTCCCTGTCACAACCCCAAGGCTCCCCGTCGCGATCCCAAGGCTCCCCCTCGTGATCCCAAAGCTCCCTGTCACAACCCCAGGGTTCCCCCTGGCGACCCCAAGGCTCCCCATCGTGACCCCAAGACTCCCTGTCGTGACCCCAAGGCTCCCTGTTGCAACCCTAAGGCTGCACGTCACGATCCCGAAGCTCCCTCTGGGGACCCCAGGGCTCCCCGTCACGACCCCAAGGCTCCCCCTCGCAATCCCAAGGCTCCCCGTTGTGACCCCAAGGCTCCCCGTTGTGACCCCAAGGCTCCCCCTGGCGACCCCGAAGCTCCCCCTGGCGACCCCAGGGCTCCCCGTAGCGACCCCAGGGCTCCCCGTCGCGACCCCAGGGCTCCCTCTTGGCGGCAGCGGCGCGGGGAGCGGCGATCCCGGGGGGGAGGGGGATCCTAACCGGGGAACCTCCCTCCAGATCCTGCTGCTGATCGACATCGAGCTCTCCTACATCAACACCAACCACGAGGACTTCATCGGCTTCGCCAAGTGAGTGCCCGGGCGGCGGGACGGGGCTTTTCCTCGCGCCCCGACACGAACAGGGCTCGCGGTCCCGTCCCCGGCGGGGCGTTGGCGGCGCCCTTCGGGAGGTGACGGGGGGGCGGGCGAGCCCCCCGCGGCCCCGCTTTAATTCACCAAAGCCCGGCGGGGAGCTCGGGGGGCTCTATGGGGGGGGTTTGGGAGCTGCGGGGGTTCGTGCCGCAGCCCCAAATCCCTGCTCCCCCCCCCCCGCAGCGTGTGAGGGTGCGGAGCCGCGAGCTCGCCCCGCAGCGTTCCTCCGCCTTGCGCTTTACCCCGAGGCGGTGCCCGAAGTTCAGCCTCGGAAGCGCTTCGGGGCTGTTGGCGGGGGGGGTTCTGGGATTAATTAAGGTCATTTTAGGGCCGTTTTAGGGCCGGCGGGAGCTCCCCGTGCCCCGCTGGGCGCAGCGAGGGAAGGCGCGAGGTGGCTCCCGGGGGAGCAGAGGAGTCCCCGTGGGCATCGAGCTCGTCCCTGGGGCATCGAGCTCGTCCCTCGGAACGATGCCGGAGCAGAAGGGCCGCGAGGAGGGGGCCGCGCCGTCCGTCTGTCCCCGTCCTTCCTCCTTCCCTTCCTCCGCCTCGTCCCAGCAGCGCGGCCCCGGCGTCGCACCGCCGAGAGCCCCAGCTCGGCTGTCCCCGCGGGGACGGAGCCCCGTGCTCGCGCCCCCGCTTCCCGGCAGAGCCCCCTCCGCTTCTCCTCCTCCGGTCCCCTTCTGTTTTCTTTCACTTTTCCCCCTTTTTCCCCTCCTTTTCCCGGTCACGTCTCCGCTTCCCGCCTTGGTTCCCGCGCGGTTCCTTCCTCTTCTCCTAACCTCTCCTGTTTTTCCTTGGAACCGCCTCGCTCTCTCGCGCTCCGGACTCCTCCGAATCTCTCCCTCTCCCCAGCTGTTACACTGAGCAGCACTTGGCGACAGGGTGGGTACCCGCAGCAGCAGCAGCAGCAGTAGTAGCAGCAGCAGCAGCACCAGCAGCAGCACGAGCAGCAGCAGCATGTGCCTGCATGCGCCGAGCTCTCCGCCCCGGGCTCAGCGCCCCGGGGGAGCTCCCCGCTCCCATCCGGAGCTCACGGCTGGGCCTCGCCCGGCGCCAGGAGGGTTTTAGGGACCCCAGGACCAGATCCAGCACCCACCCCCCAAAAACAGGGACGCCCCCGGGGGTCCTGCCGCCTCCCCCCCCCCTCCAAAGGCGCTTGCGAGCTGCTTCTCCCCGGGGCGTCCCGGCGTGGCTCTAACGGTTCTCCCGGATTTTGTTCCCGCTCCTGACTAACGGGCACGTCCCGCGCCGCGCCCCCGCGTCCCCGTGGGTGCTCAGGAGAGACAGGTAGCGTTCCCTCCGGTGCAGGTACGCGGGGTTTTTGGTCCCAGCCTTTCCTTTTTTTTCTTTTGGGGGGTGTGGGGGGGGACGCGGGCGGGACCAGGAGGTTGCAGGCGGTTCTGGAGAGGAGTCGTGGTGCTTGGCGAGGCCCCCGGACCCCTTGGGCTTTCCGACCTCTGGGTGTTTCCTATCCCGCGCCCCCCCCCTCCCCGCCCCGGGGACGCGCAGGCTTGAAACCAACCCGCCTGCCCGGAGGTAAGGACTGGAAGGAAGCAGATAAAGCTGCCCGGGGCGCAAAACCCCGTCTGTGTGTCCCCCCCCACCATCAGCACCGCATTCGGTCCCAGCCCGACCTCAAACCGCTGGCCCTAAGTCCCGGGAAGTGGGGGGGGAAAAATCCCACCCCGCAGCCCCAGGGGGGGGAAAAATCCCACCCCGCAGCCCCAGGGGGGGGAAAAATCCCACCCCGCAGCCCCAGGGGGGGGAAAAATCCCACCCCGCAGCCCCGGGGGGGGAAAAATCCCACCCCACAGCCCCGGGGGGGGAAAAATCCCACCCCGCAGCCCCCCCGCGGGGCTCAGCTCTTCCTTCCAGCACTCCTGGCAGCCCGGGGAGGTGGGGAAGCGTGCGGCCCCCGGGGGGGGGGGGCTCAGCACCGTCCCCCTCTCCTCCTAAAACTTCCCCCCCCCCTCTCTCTCCGCAGCGCGCAGCAGAGGAACACGCAGACCAACAAGAAGCGAGCCGTCCCCAACCAGGTACAGCCCGCTGGGTTCGGGTCCCGCTTCGGGAGCTGCCCCCCCCCCCCCCCCCCTGCGGCTCCGGGGGCCGGATCCGCCGCGGCCCCCCGGCGAGGTTTGGAGGTGGGGGACGGAGGAAGGGAAACGCGGCTCTGCCTCGATATGGGGGGGGGCGGCGGCGCGGGACTGGAAGCCCCCCCTTTGCATGGTCCTAGGTGTGGCAGGACGTAATGCAGACGCTGCCTCCTTGGTCGGAAAGATTGTGATGAATTATTAACACTGTAAAAATTATAATTAATAGCATGTCCCTGTTTTTCTCTCGCTGTTTTCTCCGCTTTTTCCTACCATTTTTGTGCCTCCCGCTCTCTTCTCCCTCCCGCCACTTCTCTTTCTCTTCCCTCTTCCGTCTCCTCCTCGTCCTGCTTTTGTGTTTTGTTTTCTTCCCCCCCCCTCACCCACGCCCCTCTCCCCCCCCCCTTAATTTTTGCGCGCCCCAAGGGGGAGATACTGGTAAGTACCCGTGTGGACTGGTAGTACTGGTAGAGACGGCAGCCAGGGAGGGACGCGGCCCGGCCAGGAATCGCCCCCGAGCCCGCACCCGGCGCCTCTCGCACCCCAGAACCGAGCACGCCGGCGGCAGGGGCAGGGCAGGATCCCCCCCCCCCCAAAAAAAAACAAAACAGCCTCTCGGAGGTGGGAATTCATCCCGGTCCCTTCGTCCCCACGCTTCTCCCCTTGCCACGGGCAGGGGGGAAGGGGGAGCGGGAGGCCGAAATCTTCACCCCGCCGGGGTTTTCGGGGTGCGCCCGCTGCCAGCGTGAGGCTGGAGGGGAGAAATGCCCCCCCCCGGGGAGGGAGGCGTTATCCTCCCGAGCTGCTTTTTGGGCTCGGAGCTGCTTTTCGGGCTGGGATTTCCCGTGCCCGGCCGCCGGCCCCGTAAATCCCGGCTGGCGGCGGCGGCGGCAGAGGCAAATTTTGGGGTCCCCTTTTGGGCGCGTTATTCGGCTGGTGAAGAGCTTCGCCTCCGGCGTGCTCACTTCTTGGGGGGGGTGGCAGAGGGCTGAGCTTGCTCCCAAGGGAGAAGTTTCCCCGTCCCTGGGCGAGCTTTTCCCTCGGGGGGGGTCGGCGGGTGGTGAGGGGGGGGTCCTGGCCCCCGCTTTTGGGGCTCGGGGTGGAGGAAATGGAAGCGTCTGCGAGGGAGGCGGTCTCAACCCGCTTCCCCCGGGGGCTGCGCTTCCAGCGGCCTCGCATCGCCTCCCGGGCCCTTCGCCGCCTTCAGAGGCTTCCGTTTCCTCCCGGCACCGTCCCCCCAAAAACAAAACGGGGGCGGCCCCCCCCCGGGGCCCGATCCTGCCGCCTCCGAGCTCCGCTCCCCTCGCTGGCTGTGCCCACGGAGGACGGGGTGGGGGGGGGGGAACGCGCCCGGTGCCGGGACGGCGGAGGGCCGGCGGCGAAGGACTCGAGGCTTCCGATTCGGAGCTGAGCACCCCGGCGGGGGGGGGACACCCCAAAATCAGCCCCAAGCGCGACCTGCGCCCCCCCCCCCCCGCCCCGTCCTCCTCCCCTTGAGCCCAGGAGCGCCCCGGGGCCTCCCTGGTGCCCCAAATCCCGTTTCGGCTTTTTCCCCGAGGCTCCAGCTCGGGGCTGGGGTTTCGGCCTCTCCCCGCTCCGTGCCCCCACGGCGGGGGGGCCCCGCTCCCCGTTATTTTGCCCGCGGCGGCCTCCGGTCGCGTTTTCGGGGCAGCAGCCTCGGGCCGCGCCGCCGGACCTCCGCCCTCCGCGGTCCCCGAGCTCAGCGCACGCTCGGCGGTGGGTTTTCGGACCGAACCGGTGGGTTTTTGGACCGAACCGGTGGGTTTTCGGACCGAACCGGTGGGTTTTTGGACCGAACCGGTGGGTTTTCGGACCGAACCGGTGGGTTTTTGGACCGAACCGGTGGGTTTTCGGACCGAACCGGTGGGTTTTTAAAGCCAAATCGACGTTTTTTAGAACCAAACCGATGGTTTTTCAAACCAAACCGATGCTTTTTAAAGGCAAACCGGTGGTTTTTGAAACCAAACCGACGGTTTTTAAAGCCGAACCGATGGTTTTTGAATCCAAACCGATGGTTTTTAAATCCAAACCGATGGGTTTTAAAGCCAAATCGATGCTTTTTAAAGCCAAACCGATGAGTTTTGAAGCCAAACCGATGAGTTTTGAAGCCAAACTGACGGCTTTTAAAGCCAAACTGATGTTTTTTAACGCCAAACCGATGGGTTTTTAAGCCAAACCGATGGCTTTTTAAGGCCAAACTGATGCTTTTTAAGGCCAAACCGATGGCTTTTAAAGCCAAACCGACGGCTTTTTAAAGCCAAACCGATGGGTTTTAAAACCAAACCGATGGGTTTCAAAGCTAAACCGACAGTTTTTAAAACCAAACCAATGTTTTTTAAAGCCAAACTGATGCTTTTTAAAGCCAAACTGATGGGTTTTAAAGCCGAACCGATGCTTTTTAGAACCAAACCGATGGGTTTTAAAGCCAAATCGATGCTTTTTAAAGCCAAGCCGATGCTTTTTGAAACCAAATCGATGAGTTTTGAAGCCAAACCGATGGGTTTTAAAGCCAAACCGATGCTTTTTCAAGCCAAACCGATGTTTTTTTAAAGCCAAACTGATGCTTTTTAAAGCCAAACTGACGGCTTTTCAAGCCAAACCGCTGTTTTTTCAAACCAAACCAGGGTGCTCGCAGCGAACCGGCAGGCGGAGCCCCCTCCCTGCCGCCCTCCGCCTCCTTACCCTCGCGCTCCTTCCTCCCCTCGCCGGGAAAACCACCGTGTGTGCGCCTCACCCCCCCCCAACCCCCCCCAGGATTTCGGCACGGCTCCCCCGGCCCCCCCCTGGCCCCCTCCCACCAATTCCCAGCTCCGGCCGCCGCGGTCCTGAGCCCTGCCTCAGTTTCCCCCCCCCCTGCTCCCCGCCGAGCCGTGCCGAACTCCGCGTCCCGCCGCCGTCTAACCCCTCTCTGCTCAACCGCCGGCCTTCGTCGCCCTCCCGGGGCCCCGCTTCGGGCTGACCCCCCCCCCCCAGCACGTTTTTGTCCCCCCCCCACTAACCCGGCTGGTGGCACTAACCCCGCAGCGCTGGGGCAGAGAGGGCGCGGGGGGCGCAGGGCTATGGGGAGAGGGGGAAAGCGGTGCTGGGCTGCCTCCACGCGAGGCTGGGAACCCCAAAACCCCCCCCCCATCACCCCCCCTGGGGAATGGGGGTGCTCGGCGGCAGCGAGACCCCGGGGGGAGAGGCGGAGGCTGCAGCCCCCTCCCCAGGGAGGGCGAGGGCTTGGCCCCGCAGCGCAGGAGGTGGGAACAGGGAGGAAAAATCCCCCCCCCGGTTTATCCCCAAAATCTCGTTAGCCGCTAAATGAGCCCGGGGGGTGGCTCGTTAGCCCCTAAACGAGCCGGGGGGGGTCGATGCTCGCAGCCACTCCGGGGTGCCAAGAGCGACGGCCGAGCGAGGGCGTTTTGGGGGCAGGCGGAGGATTTGGGCGAAAAACCCGCGGGTTTCCGGGGGGTTTGATCCGGCCGAGGGGCTCCTGAGCCTCCCCTCCTCCCCGGGGGGGGGCTCCTCGGGAGCGAGGGGCTCCCGGCGCCGCCCCCCCCCCGCTCCCCGGCGCCGCTCTGTGCCCGCAGGTGATCCGCAGGGGCTGGCTGACCATCAACAACATCAGCATCATGAAGGGCGGCTCCAAGGAGTACTGGTTCGTGCTGACCGCCGAGTCGCTCTCCTGGTACAAGGACGAGGAGGTACGGGCCGGGGGGGGTTGCGAACGGGGCAAGCCCCACGTCCCCAGGCGGCCCCCCCGCCCCCCGGGTCGGGGACCCTTCCTTTTGGGGTCACGGGCCTTCCTTTTGGGGTCGGGGACCTTCCTTTTGGGGACCGGGGGCCCTCCTTTAGGGACCAGGGACCCTCCTTTTCGTGTCACGGGCTTTCCTTTTGGGGTCAGGGACCTTCCTTTTGGGGTCGGGGCCCTCTTTTGGGGACTAGGGGCCCTCCTTTTGGGGTCACAGGCTTTCCTTTTGGGGTCAGGGCCCTCCTTTGGGGACCAGGGACCTTCTTCTTGGAGTCAGGGGCCCTCCTTTTGGGGTCACGGGCTTTCCTTTTGGGGTCATGGGCCTTCCTTTTGGGGTCAGGGCCCTCTTTTGGGGACCGGGGACCTTCCTTTTGGGGTCGGGGCCCTCCTTTAGAGGCCGGAGACCCTCCTTTGGGGACTGGGGACCCTCCTTTTGGGGTCACGGGCCTTCCTTTTGGGGTCGGGGACCTTCTTGGAGTCAGGGGACCTCCTTTGGGGACCGGGGACCCTCCTCTTGGGGTCGGGGACCCTCCTTTTGGGGTCACGGGCTTTCCTTTTGGGGTCAGGGACCCTCCTTTTGGGGTCATGGGCCTTCCTTTTGGGGTCGGGGGCCCTCCTTTAGGGGCCAGAGACCCTCCTTTGGGGACCAGGGACCTTCTTCTTGGGGTCAGGGACCCTCCTTTGGAGACCGGGTACCCTCCTTTTGGGGTCAGGGACCCTCCTTTTGGGGTCGGCGATCCTCCTTTAGGGACTGGGGACCCTCCTTTCGGGACAAGAAACTTTCCTTTAGGGACCGGGGACTTTTCTTTCGGGGTCAGGGACCCTCCTTTTGGGACAAGGAGCTTTCCTTTCGGGGTCAGGGACCCTCCTTTTGGGGTCGGGGGCCCTCCTTTAGCTCCCAGCTCAGAACCTGGTGCTCGGCTTCAACCCGTGCGGGGTTTTGGGGGGGCGGGTAAAAACCCCACCTCCGTTCTGGCCCCCGGGGCGGCGCAGCCACGGGGTGGAGGAAAACCGTCCCCATCTTCGCCCCCCCGGGGCACCGGGGCTTTATTTTCACCCCGGGGGTTTATTTTCACCACGCCCCGAGCCCCCCCCCAAAGCGCTGCTCCCCGTGGGCTGGGTCCTGTCCTGCCCCCTCCGGGGGGGGGGCTGAGCCCCCCGCGGCTCAGTTTTATCCCCACCACTTCCACTTTTCCCCTTTTCCGGCCTTTTTCCAGCCTTTTTTCCACCCCCGCAGGCTGAAAATCGCCTTCACCCCCCCCCCCCCCCGGCGTCACCGGGGGCGTGCTGAGCTGGGTGCTGGCAGCGGGGGGGGGGCACGGCCCGGTGCTGAGCACGCGGGGCAGAAAAAGGAGCCGGGGGCACGGCTTTTATTTCCCTTTGTTCCCCCTCCTTCGGGCGGCTTCTCCCTGGGCCCGCGGTGCTTTTTGGGGGGGCTCGACCCCCCCAAACGGGGTGGGGGACGCGGGGGGGGCTCTGCCGAGAAGCGCGCCGCGCCAACGGGTGCGAGCAGAACCCTTTAATAACCCCGAAAAACGGTGTGATAACCCCAAGAACCCGTGTAATAACCCCAAGAACCCGTGTAATAACCCCGAAAAAAACAATTCAATAACCCCGAAAAAAACCAATTTAATAACCCAAAAATCCATTTAATAACCTGAAAATCCCTTCAATAACCCCCCAAAAAATTTAATAACCCCCAAAACAACATTTAATATCCCCGTAAAACAATTTGATATCCCCCCAAAAACATTTAATAACCCGAAACCCCTCTAATAATCCCAAAAGCCCGTGTAATAACCCCAAAACCCATGTGATAACCCCCGAAACCCCTCTAATATTCCCAAAAACTTGCGTAATAACCCCCAGAACCCCTCTAATATCCCCGAAACCCGCATAAGAACCCCCCAAACCCACGTAATAACCCCCAAAAACCCATGTAATAACCCCAAAACCTGCGTAATACCCCCAAAAACCCACATATAACCCCCAAAAACCCACGTAATAACCCCCAGAAACCTGGGTAATAACCCCGAAATCCCTCTAATAACCCCCCAAAACCCATGTAATAACCCCCAAAAACCCGTGTAATAACCCTGAAATCCTTCTAATAACCCCCAAAAACCCACGTAATAACCCCGAAATCCCTCTAATAACCCCCAAAAACCCGTGTAATAACCCCGAAATCCCTCTAATAACCCCCAAAACCCGTGCAATAACTCCGAAACCCCTCTAATAACCCCCCAAAACCCCTCTAATAACCCCCAAAAAAACACACAATAACCCCAAAATCCCTCTAATAACCCCCCAAACCCATGCAATAACCCCCAAAAACCCGCATAATAACCCCCAAAAACCCGCATAATAACCCCCAAAACCTGCGCAATAACTGCGAAATCCCTCTAATAACCCTCAAAAACCCACGCAATAACCCCCAAAAGCCTGCGCAATAACCCCCAAATCCCTCTAATAACCCCCCAAACCCACGCAATAACCCCAAAAACCCGCGCAATAACCCCAAAATCCCTCTAATAACCCCCCAAACCCACGCAATAACCCCCCAAACCCGCGCAATGACCCCGAAATCCCTCTAATAACCCCCAAACCCGCGCAATAACCCCAAAATCCCTCTAATAACCCCCCAAACCCGCGCAATGACCCCGAAATCCCTCTAATAACCCCCCAAACCCGCGCAATAACCCCAAAAACCTGTGCAATAACCCCCAAATCCCTCTAATAACTCCCCCAAACCCGCGCAATAACCCCCAAAACCTGCGTAATAACCCCAAAAACCCACATAAAAACCCGTGTAATAACCCCCCGAAACCTGCGCAATAATCCCCCAAACCCCTGCAATAACTCCCAAAACCCGCATAATAACCCCCAAAAACCCGCGTAATAACCCCGAAATCCCTCAAATACCCCCCAAACCTGCGTAAGAACCACCCAAACCCGCATAATAACCCCCCAAAACCCGTGTAATAACCCCAAAAACCTGCGTAATAACCCCCCAAACCCGCGCAATAGCCCCCAAAAACCCGCGCAATAACCCCCAAACCCCACGCAACGGCCCCCAAACCCCACGCATGACCCCCATGCCCCGCGTAGCAGCCCCCAAACCCCGCGTAACGACCCCCAAACCCCGCGTAACGACCCCCAAACCCCGCGTAATGACCCCCAAACCCCACGCAACGACCCCCAAGCCCCACGCAACGACCCCCCCGCCCCACGTACCAGCCCCGCCAAGGGCCGGATCCTTCCCTGCCGCCCCGTTACGCGCGGGCGCCGCTGCGCCAAAGGCGCCGTGAGCAGCGTGCAGAGGCCTGCGCCATTCGCACCCTCCTGCACGGGCGGGCTGAGCGCTGGGCAGCCTGGGCCCGACTCCCCGCCGCCGCCGCGCGGCCTTTGGGCCTTCCGCGTTGGTTTTTTATTTTTTTTTTTTTATTTTTTTGTCTTCTCCCCCGTTTCCCCGGTTTTTATATTTAACGAGGAGCGACGCCGCCGGGGGGGGGGGGAGCAGGGAAGCCGCTTTTTTTTTTTCTTCCTTTTTCCTTCCTTCCTTTTCCTTCCTTCCCCTTTTCCTTCCTTCCCCTTTTCCTTCCTTCCCCTTTTCCTTCCTTCCCCTTTTCCTTCCTTCCCCTTTTCCTTCCTTCCCCTTTTCCTTCCTTCCCCTTTTCCTTCCTTCCCCTTTTCCTTCCTTCCCCTTTTCCTTCCTTCCCCTTTTCCTTCCTTCCCCTTTTCCTTCCTTCCCCTTTTCCTTCCTTCCCCTTTTCCTTCCTTCCCCTTTTCCTTTCTTTTCTCTTTTTTATTTCTTTTTCTTTCTTTTTTTTTCTTTCTTTTTTTTTGGGTCCCTTCTGACATGGCAAAACTCTGCCCAACAAATCCAGCCTGGGAAAAAAAAAAATTAAAAAATAAACACACCAAAAAGCCACGGGTTTCGCAGGAAATCGCGGAGGAGGAGTGTAGGGCGGCATGGGGGGGAGGAAGGCTCCGGGTGGCCAGGACGTCCCTTTCGGAGACAAAGCGGGGCCGGGGGCCCTCCCAAAAACGCTTCCAGATGCGGGGCTGGGGCTCGGCTCGCTCTCAGCCCTGCTTTTCTCCCCCCCCCCCCAGGAGAAGGAGAAGAAGTACATGCTGCCCCTGGACAACCTGAAGATCCGCGACGTGGAGAAGGGCTTCATGTCCAACAAGCACGTCTTCGCCATCTTCAACACCGAGCAGAGGTGAGGGCCCGAGCCCCAGAGCTCGCCGCCGGGCCTCCCCCCCTTCCCCTTGGGGGGGGATCTCTCGGAGGCAGCGGCCATTTCGGGCTCCCCCCCCTCGTTGCCGAAGCCGCGTGGTTTCAGAGGCCTCCCCTCCTCATCCTCGCCCTTCCTCCAGGAACGTCTACAAAGACCTCCGCCAGATCGAGCTGGCCTGCGACTCCCAGGAGGACGTGGACAGCTGGAAGGCCTCCTTCCTCCGGGCCGGCGTTTACCCGGAGAAAGACCAAGTAAAGCCCCCCCCCCTCCGAGCTGCCCCCCCGGGAGCCGAGCCCGCGGCTCCTTTGCCCCCCCCCCCGCCTGACACCGAAGAGAGGAGCACGGATCCTGCCCGCTGGACGCGGCGTCCCTTTTGCTCCGAAATCCCCTTTTTTTTTTTAATTTTTTCCCCACTTAAAGCATCCGTTTGGGATGGCGCGCTGGGGGGGGGTCCCGGCGGTGACGGGTGCCCCCCCCATCGCTGTCCCCGAGCAGACGGAGAACGAGGACGGCGCCCAGGAGAACACCTTCTCCATGGACCCCCAGCTGGAGCGGCAGGTGGAGACCATCCGCAACCTCGTCGACTCCTACGTGGGCATCATCAACAAGTCCATCCGCGACCTCATGCCAAAGACCATAATGCACCTCATGATAAATAATGTGAGTTGGGGACGGGGGGGGCGAACGGGGGCTCCTGGCGCCGCGGGGAGCAGCCCCCCGGCCCCCTCAGGGAGCGACGGGGATCCGACGACCTCGTGGCTCTGCGTTTCTCCGTCCTGGCGCTTCGAGCACCGAGGGGGTTGGGCTTTTGATGATCCTTTTGGGTCCCTTCCACCTCGGGGTTGGGTCCCTTCCACCTCGGGGAGTTATTCCGTGATTCCACTGCTCGAGCTGGATCCTTTCAGGTCCCTTCCACCTCAGGGTGTTACTCCATGATTCCCCGACTCGAGCTGAGTCCTTTCAGGTCCCTTCCACCTTGGGGTTGGGTCCCTTCCACCTTGGGGTTGGGTCCCTTCCACCTTGGGGTTGGGTCCCTTCCACCTTGGGGTTGGGTCCCTTCCACCTTGGGGTTGGGTCCCTTCCACCTTGGGGTTGGGTCCCTTCCACCTTGGGGCGTTATTCCGTGATTCCCCGATTCGAGCTGAATCCTTCCGGGTCCCTTCAACCTTGGGGTTGGGTCCCTTCCACCTCGGGGCGTTATTCCGTGATTCCACTGCTCGAGCTGAGTCCTTTTGGGTCCCTTCCACCTCGGGGTTGGGTCCCTTCCACCTCAGGGTGTTACTCCATGATTCCCCGACTTGAGCTGAATCCTTTTGGGCCCCTTCCACCTTGGGGTGTTCTGCGATTCCACAGCTCGAGCTGAGTCCTTTCGGGTCCCTTCAACCTTGGGGTTGGGTCCCTTCCACCTCGGGGAGTTATTCCGTGATTCCATGGCTCGAGCTGGATCCTTCCGGGTCCCTTCCACCTCGGGGTGTTACTCCATGATTCCCCAACTTGAGCTGAATCCTTCTGGGTCCTTTCCACCTCGGGGTTGGGTCCCTTCCACCTCGGGGCGTTATTCCGTGATTCCATGACTTGAGCTGGATCCTTTCAGGTCCTTTACCACCTCGGGGTGTTATTCCATGATTCCAGGATTCGAGCTGAGTCCTTTCGGGTCCCTTCCACCTTGGGGTGTTCTGCGATTCCCCGACTCAAGCTGAATCCTTTCGGGTCCCTTCAACCTTGGGGTTGGGTCCCTTCCACCTTGGGGAGTTATTCCATGATTCCAGGATTTGAGCTGAATCCTTCCGGGTCCCTTCCACCTTGGGGTTGGGTCCCTTCCACCTCGGGGTGTTCTTCTGCAATTCCCCGATTCGAGCTGAATCCTTTTGGGTCCCTTCCACCTCGGGGTTGGGTCCCTTCCACCTTGGGGTGTACTGCGATTCCCCGACTCGAGCTGAGTCCTTTTGAGTCCCTTCCACCTTGGGGTGTTACTCCATGATTCCCCAACTTGAGCTGAATCCTTTTGGGTCCCTTCAACCTCGGGGTGTTCTGCGGTTCCCCGACTTGAGCTGAATCCTTTCGGGTCCCTTCCACCTCGGAGTTGGGTCCCTTCCACCTCGGAGTTGGGTCCCTTCCACCTTGGGGTGTTATTCCGTGATTCCAGGGCTCGAGCTGAGTCCTTTCGGGTCCTTTACCACCTCGGGGCGTTATTCCACGATTCCCCGACTTGAGCTGAATCCTTTTGGGTCCCTTCCACCTCGGGGTTGGGTCCCTTCCACCTCGGGGTTGCGTCCTTTCCACCTCGGGGAGTTATTCTGTGATTCCACGGCTCGAGCTGAGTCCTTTCGGGTCCCTTTCACCTCGGAGTTGGGTCCCTGCCACCTCGGGGTGTTATTCCGCAATTCCACGACTCAAGCTGGATTCTTTTGGGTCCCTTCCACCTTGGGGTGTTATTCCATGATTCCCTGACTCGAGCTGAATCCTTCTGGGTCCCTTCCACCTCGGGGTTGGGTCCCTTCCACCTCGGGGCGTTATTCCGCGATTCCACGACTTGAGCTGGATCCTTTCAGGTCCTTTACCACCTCGGGGTGTTATTCCATGATTCCAGGATTCGAGCTGAGTCCTTTTGGGTCCCTTCCACCTTGGGGTGTTCTGCGGTTCCCCGATTTGAGCTGAGTCCTTCTGGGTCCCTTCCACCTTGGGGTTGGGTCCCTTCCACCTCGGGGCGTTATTCCACGATGATTCGAGTGGACGCCGAGCAGGCGTTCGGGTTCTCGCAAAGCCGGGAGGGGGGGGGGCCGCCCTCGCCTCATCCCGCCCCCGCCGCTCGAGGGGTTTCCCCGTTACCGGACCCCCCCCAAATCTCCTCGGGGCTTCACCCCCCCCCGCAGACCAAGGATTTCATCCACTCGGAGCTGCTCGCCTACCTGTACTCGTCCGCCGACCAGAGCAGCCTGATGGAGGAGTCGGCGGACCAGGCGCAGCGGCGGGACGAGATGCTGCGCATGTACCACGCGCTGAAGGAGGCGCTCAGCATCATCGGCGACATCAGCACCAGCACCGTCTCCACGCCCGTGCCCCCGCCGGTGGACGACACCTGGCTGCAGACCGGCAGCGGGCACAGGTAGGGCACGGCCCGGAGGGTTTGGGGGGGGCTCGGCGGGGTTTGGGGGGGGCTCGGCGGGGTTTGGGGGGGGTTTGAGGGGGCCTCTGCAGGGTTCAGGGGGGGCTCAGCAGGGGCTGGGGGGGCTCGGTGGGGTTTGGGGGGGGCTCTGCGGGGGCTGGGGGGGCTCTGCAGGGTTTGGGGGGGGCTCTGCAGGGTTTGGGGGGGGCTCTGCAGGGGCTGGGGGGGGCTCAGCGGGGGCTGGGGGGGCTCAGCGGGGTTTGGGGGGGCTCAGCGGGGTTTGGGGGGGCTCTGCAGGGTTCAGGGGGGACTCAATGGGGTTCAGGGGGGGCTCAGCGGGGTTTGGGGGGGGCTCAGCAGGGGCTGGGGGGGCTCAGCAGGGTTTGGGGGGGCTCAACGGGGTTCAGGGGGGGCTCAGCGGGGTTTGAGGGCGGCTCTGCAGGGTTTGGGGGGGGCTCAGCGGGGTTTGGGGGGGGCTCAGCGGGGTTTGGGGGGGCTCAGCAGGGGCTGGGGGGGCTCAGCGGGGTTCGGGGGGGCTCAACGGGGTTCAGGGGGGGCTTAGCGGGGTTTGAGGGGGGCTCAGCAGGGGCTGGGGGCGCTCAGCGGGCTTTGAGGGGCGCTCAGCGGGGTTTGGGGGGGCTCTGCAGGGTTTGGGGGGGCTCAGCGGGGTTCGGGGGGCTCAGTGGGGTTTGAGGGGAGCTCTGCAGGGTTTGAGGGGGGCTCAACGGGGTTCGGGGGGGCTCAGCAGGGACTGGGGGGGCTCAGCAGGGACTGGGGGGGCTCAGCAGGGTTTGAGGGGGGCTCAGTGGGGTTCAGGGGGGCTGCAGAGGGCTGCGGACACCCCCTGACCCCTGCCGTCTCCCCGTAGCCCCCCGCCTCAGCGCAGCGGGGTTTAGGGGGGGCTCAGCGGGGTTTGGGGGGGTGCTGCAGGGTTTGAGGGGGGCTCAATGGGTTTCAGGGGGGGCTCAATGGCATTCGGGGGGGGCTCTGCAGGGTTTGAGGGGGGCTCAACGGGGTTCAGGGGGGGCTCAACAGGGTTTGAGGGGGGCTCAGCAGGGGCTGGGGGGGCTCAATGGGGTTCGGGGGGAGGCTCAGTGGGGTTTGGGGGGGCTCAGCAGGGTTTGGGGGGGGCTGCAGGGTTTGAGGGGGGCTCAACAGCGTTCAGGGGAGCTCAGTGGGGTTTGGGGGGGCTCTGCAGGGTTTGGGGGGGACTCAATGGGGTTCAGGGGGGGCTCAGCGGGATTTAGGGGGGGCTCAGTGAGGTTCGGGGGGGTGCTGCAGGGTTTGGGGGGGGGCTGCAGAGGGCTGCGGCCGCCCCCTGACCCCCGCCGTGTCCCCGCAGCCCCCCGCCTCAGCGCAGACCCGTCTCGGCCGTCCTGCCGCCGGGCCGGCCTCCTGCCGTGCGGGGCCCGACGCCGGGGCCGCCGCTGCTGCCCATCCCCGCGGGGGGGCCGTCCCCTTTCACGGCTCCCCCCATCCCCTCGCGCCCCGGACCCCAAAACGTCTTCGCTGCCCCCAACGACCCCTTCTCGGCCCCTCCGCAGATCCCCTCGCGGCCCGCACGCGTCCCCCCCGGCATCCCTCCGGGCGTGCCCAGGTAAGCGACCGGCTTTGGAGGGGGGGGTTCTGTACCCCCAGGGCCCTCGTCCTCGGCTCGGGGCCCCCCCCGCTGTGCCCCCCCGTCCCCACACCCTTTTTTTCCCCTTCTCTCCGCAGCAGGAGACCCCCGGCGGCGCCCAACCGGCCGACCATCATCCGCCCCGCCGAGCCCTCGCTCCTCGATTAAACCGCCCGCGGGGCCGCCGCCGCTCCCGCCCGGTGTGGGGGGGGGGGGGAAAAATGGGGTGTCCCCCCCCCCAACCCCCCCAGCATCTCATCTCTCGATTTATTATTTTTTTGGAACCCTCCGCCCCGCCGTGGGCTCTCGGCCGAGCGGTTTCACACCCGGGCCGAGCCCCCGGACGCCAAACCGGGGAGGATTCTGGTTTTCTGGGGGGGGGGGGGGGGGTCGACTATTGCACTTTTTCGGTCAGAAACGCCCCCCCCCCGCCCGCCCCCCCCCAGCTCCCCTCCGACGCTCAGCGTCCTCAACGCGCGGGGCAGCTGGCGCCGAGGCCCGATCAGATTCCTGCCTTCCTCCTCCTCCTCCTCCTCCTCTCCCCCCCCCAGAATTTTTGTATTAATATATTATATATAAAACTTAGCGATTTTCATTTTTTGCCCCCCCCCCCCCGAAGCCCCCGCCCCGGGAGCCGCTCGCTAACCCTGCCCGGAGCCTTTTACCTCCCTTTTTTATAGCTTCCAGGAAATTTTCTCTGCGGGAACTGAGGCTGGGGGGGCGGGGGGGGGGGCGCAGGGAGCGAGTTGCTAACGAATTTAATTCGTTAAGGCGAGGCCCCGGCCGCTGCTCGCCTTAACGCCCACGCCCCGAAGCCCCGGGGGGAGGCCGGAGGATGCGGGGAGGGGGGGGGGAGCCCCCCAGCCCCCCAAAAAAACACGCGGAGCCCCCCCCCCCGCCTCGCCGCCGCCGCTTTCGCCCACGGTGCCTTTCCCCGCGGCGGGGGGGGGGGGGGGAGGATGTAAATATTTCTACGGACTGTACGGATTGTATAAAAACAGCGAAAAGGCAAAAAAAAAAAACAAAAAAAAAAAGGAAAAAAAGATGTAGGTTTTTTTAAAAACACCGGTGGGGTGGGGGGGGGCGCGGAGATGGGGCTGCAGCACCAGCTGCCTTAACGGGGGGGCCCCGGGCGTTTGGGCCCCCCCCTGGGTGAGGGTCCCCAAACCCCCCCCAGCCTGCCGCGCTGGCGGGGCAGAGCTTTTGGGGGGGGGGGGGGGGGTTCGGCCGCCCGCCCGCTGCCCCCCGGCGTCGCCAGCGGCCCCCCGCCCCCCCCCCCCCCGGCCCTAAATAAAAAAAACCAGCACGCTTCTGTCCCGGTCCTTCCGTTCGCCGCCGTGTAAGTGCCTCCGGTCTGTACCCTATTAATAAACTAAAGGAAAAAAAAATACAAAAAAAAAATCAAAGAACACGAAAAGAAAAGAAATAAAAGGGAAAAACAAAAAGCTGGTGAAAGGCTCCGGCGCTTCCCCGTGGTTTCTCTCACCTCGGCGGTGGGGCGGGGGGGATTTTGGGGGGCTGGAGGGGGGATTTTGGGGGCTGGAAGTGGGGGGGTTGGGGTCTGGAGGGGGGGCTTTTGGGGCCGGAGGGGGGATTTTGGGGGCTGGAAGGGGGGGGTTTGGGGCTGGAGGGGGGCTTTGAGGGGCTGCAGGGGGGGCTTTTGGGGTCCGGAGGGGGGTTTGGGGGGCTGGAGGGGGCTTTCGGAGGTCCGGAGGGGGGATTTTGGGGGCTGGAGGGGGGCTTGGGGGGGCTGGAGGGGGGGATTTGAGGGGCTGGAGAGGGGCTTTTGAGGTCCGGAGGGGGCTTTGGGGGTCCGGAGGGGGGCTTTTGGGGGTCTGGAGGTGGGATTTGAGGGGCTGGAGGGGGGGCTTTGGGGTCTGGAGGGGGGCTTTGGGGGTCTGGAGAGGGCTTTTGGAGGTCCGGAGGGGGGGGGCTTTTGGGGTCTGGAGGGGCGCTTTTGGGGTCTCGAGTCAAGGGGGCACCCAGAAGGCAGCGCTGTCCTTGGTGCACTCGAGCACCTCACCCCCCCCCCTCGAGCTTTAGAGGGAGCGAAACCTCCAAAATTTGCCCATTTCACCCCCCAATTTCATCACCCATCCTGCACCCAGCTCGGGGAGCAGGGGGCTCCCCCCTCCCCCCCCGGGTCGTGCCCCTGCCCACAGCTGCGTGCACCCAAGGGCTCCCCTCCCTGGGGGGGGGGGGGCATTTTTGGGGGGGGGGGGCAACACCCCACAAAGCGGGGGGGGGGGGGGCTCCTTCCCCTCTATCTCCTCCCCCCCCCCCGTTATTTGCAGCCCCGACTCCTTTCCCCGAGCATTTTTAACGCCTTTAAAACCCCGGCTCTGTCCTAAAAACCTCAGAAACGTTTCTGGGGGGGGGGCCGGGGGCTTTTTTTTTGGGGGGGGGGGGGGATCCAACCCCCGGGGCGATGCAGCGGGGGGTGCGGAGCTGGGGAAAACGACGGCGCTGAGAGCGGGGTGGGGGCCGCGTCCCCACGGAGGAGAGGACGCCTCGGAGGGCGAATCCCCCCACCCCCCAAAAAAAAAAAACCCAAAAAGCAGCCGCGACACCGGGTACAAAGCCAGTTTTAATCCCTGGGGTGGGGAGGGGGAAAAGCAGCAACTTCGTGGGGGTGGGGGGGGGGGCATGCCCCGGCGTCCCCCCCGCCCCGTCACGTCCGCACGGCCCCGCTTGTCCTCGAAGAGGCTCTTCAGCATGTAGACCTGCAGGAAGGCCACGAGCAGCAGCGCGCCCAGGTTGACGGCCGACCAGAAGTTGACGCGGCCCAGGTTGCTCTCCTGCAGGTTGCGGTCGCGCGCCTCGAAGGCTCGCAGCAGCGCCTGCATCTGGATGCTCCGCTCCAGGCGGCTCCGCATGGTCTCGATGGATTCCTGCCCCCCCCCGCCCCGAAGAAAAAAGCAAAAAAGAAACAAACAAACAAAAAACAAAAAGCAAAAACAAAAAACAAACAAAAAAGAAACAAAAAAAAACAAAAAAACAAAAAAAAACCACCGCAGAGGAGCCCCCCCCCCCCCGCCCTCGCCTCGTACTGGCCCCCAAAATCGGGCCGCCCCCCACCCCACCGTGTCCCCCCCCCCCTTCTACCTCGATGTCTGCGATCTTGATGTCCAAAATCGGGCTGCCCCCCCTGCCCCCTGCCGTGCCCCCCCCCCCATACGTACCTTGATGTCCTCGATCTTGACGTCCAAAATCGGCCCCCCCCCCCGTGCCCCCCTCCCCGCTGTGTCCCCCCCCTCCTTCTACCTTGATGTCCTCAACCTTGATGTCCAAAATTGGGCTGCCCCCCCTGCCCCCTGCCGTGCACCCCCCCCCCCATACGTACCTTGATGTCCTCGATCTTGACGTCCAAAATCGGCCCCCCCCCCCGTGCCCCCCCTCCCCGCTGTGTCCCCCCCCGCCTTGTACCTTGATGTCCTCAATCTTGATGCCCAAAATCGGGCCCCCCCCCCGTGCCCCCCCCGCCTTGTACCTCGATGTCCTCGATCTTGACGTCCAAAATCAGCCCGCCCCCCATGCCCCCCTCCCTGCTGTGTCCCCCCCCCGTACATACCTTGATGTCTTTAATCTTGATGTCCAAAATCAGGCTGCCCCCACCCTCCCCCACTGTGTCCCCCCCCCCCACCTTGTACCTCGATGTCCTCGAACTTGACGTCCAAAATCGCCTCCCCCCTGCCCGTGCCCCCTCCCCGCTGTGTCCCCCCCCCCTTGTACCTCGATGTCTGCGATCTTGACGTCCAAAATCGGGCTGCCCCCCCGCCCCCCACCATGCCCCCCCCCCCATACGTACCTTGATGTCCTCGATCTTGACGTCCAGCAGGTCCTCGGGCTCGGCCGCCTCCAGCCAGCCGTCGCCGTTGCCGTCGTCGTCCTGGGCGCTGTCGAAGATGAGCTCGAAGAACACGAGCTTCTCCGAGATGGTGCTGAAGGAGTTAGTTGTCGAAGCACAGCTTGTAGTCGCCCGCCTCGGTGGGCTCCACGCTGCGGAGGGGAGAGGGGCTGAGCCCGGTGCCGGTGCTGAGCGCGGTGCCGGTGCTGAGCGCGGTGCCGGTGCCGGTGGCCGGTGCCGAGCGCGGCGCGGGGCTCACGTGTGCACGCCGTCCCGACTTGCGGTGCTCGCTGACCAGCAGCAGCCCCGAGGGGCTCTCCAGGGAGAAATCCACGTCCAGCCCCGCGCCGCCGATCACCTGCGGAGGCACCGGGACCCCCCCCCCCGCCCCGGGGTTCTCATCTCTCCTCCGGTACCGGGTCCCGTTCCCCCTCCACCCCCCAGCACCACCCGGGACCCTGTCGGTGCCTCGTCCCCGTGGGCTGCGGGTCCTGGCGGTGCCCCCGGTATGGGTCCCAGCGGTGCCCCCCGCACCCGGTACATCCCCGGTACCGGCCCCGTCCTCCCGGTACCGGCTCCGCACCAGCCCCGCACCCCCGGTACCGGGACCCGCCCCCCCCCAGCACCACCCCCAGTCCCCTCCGGTGCCCCTCCGGTGCCTCGGCCCTGCAGGTCCCAGCGGTGCCCCCGCCCCCGGTACGTCCCCAGTAACGGCCCCGCACCCCCGGTACCGGGACCCGCTCTCCCCCCAGCACCACCCCAGTACCGGCCCCGGTCCCCTCCCGGTGCCACGGACCCAAGTCCCGCCCCCCGGTACCGGCCCCGCCCCCTCCGGTACAGACCCCGCCCCCTCCCGCAAGCCCCGCCCCCCTCCGGTACCGGCCCCGCTCCCCTCCCGGTGCCACGGACCCAAGCCCCGCCCCCTCCGGTACCGGCTCCGGTCCCCTCCCGGTGCCTCCCACCCAGGCCCCGCCCCCTGTCGGTACAGGCCCCGGCCCCCCTCAAGCCCCGCCCCCCTCCGGTACCGGCCCCGCCCCCCTCCGGTACCGGCGCGGCCCCCGCCCCCCCCGGCACCTGGTACTCGGCCTCCATGGAGGCGTTGCCGGGCGCCCCCTGGTAGAAGCACTCGCGGCGCCCCGCGGGCAGCACGAACGTCACCTCGGCGTCCGGTGGCGGCGGCGGCGGCGCGGCGCCCGGCCGGGCCCAGGCCGCCAGGCCCAGCAACCACAGCCAGGGGGCCGCCATCTTGCGCCGCGCTGCGCCTTTAACGCAGGCCCCGCCCCCCCCCCCCCCCCTCCCTCGCCGGGGGTGGCCGCGGCGGTGCCTGAGGCGGGAGCGGCGCCGCGCGGCGGGAGGCGGGGGGCGGGGCCTGCAGGCGGCGCCGCGGCCGCCCGCGGATGGGAGGGGCGGGGCAGGAGGGGTAGGTGGGGGCCTCGCGGCGTCCGCGGCGCGCTCCCATTGGTCGCTCGCTGCCGGCACGCGGCGGCCCGGCTGCTCATTGGCCAGGCCGCCCCGAGAAGCGCCCGCCCCCTAATCGGCGCCTGGCCCCGCCCCCGGGTGTGCTCTTGAGGGGAGGGCGGGGCCCCACAATGCCCCGCGTGGCTGGGGCGGGGGGGGGGGCGGGGGCAGTTGGGGGGGGGCGGGTTTGGGGCCCCTGGGGCAGATTTGGGGGGTCCTGGGGTCGGTTTTGGGCTCCTGAGCTGGATGTGAGGCCACAGGGGCAGGGTTGAGACCCCTGGAGCAAATTTGGGAGCCCCTGGGGCAGATTTTGGAGGCCCTTGGGGCAGATGTGAGACCCCTGGGGCAGGTTTGAGACCCCTGGGGCAGATTTTGGGGACCCCTGGGGCAAATCTGGGGGCCCCTGGGGCAAATATGAGACCCCTGGGGCAGATTTTGGGGGCTCCTGGAGCAAATTTGGGGGCCCCTGGGGCAGATATGAGACCCCTGGGGCAGGTTTGAGACTCCTGGGGCAGTTCTGGGGGCCCCTGGGGCAGGTTTGGTGGCCCTGGGGCAGATAGGAGACCCCAGGGGCAGGTTTGGGGGTCCCTGGGGTAGGTTTGGGGGTACTGGGGCAGATTTTGGGGCCTCTTGGGCAGATATGAGACCCCTGGGGCTGCTCTGGGGGCCCTCGGGGCAGGTTTCAGGGCTCCTGGGGCAGATCTGGGGGGCCCTGGAGCAAATCTGGGGGGCCCTGGGGCAGATTTTGGGGGCCCCTGGGGTATATATGAGACCCCAGGGGCAGGTTTCGGGGCTACTGGGGCAGGTTTGGGGCCCTGGGGCAGATATGAGACCCCAGGGGCAGGTTTCAGGGCTTCTGGGGCAGGTTTGGGGGTCCCTGGGGCATATATGAAACCCCTGGGGCAGGTTTGGGGGCCCCTGGGGTAGATCTGGGGGACCCTGGCCCAGCCCTGGGAGGTGCTGGAGCAGGTCTGAAAGGCCCGGGGGGCACATTCGGGAGGCCCTGGGGCAGTTCTGGGCGTCCTGGTGAGGTTCTGGAGGTCCTGGGGCAGCTCGGGGGGGGGGCCTGAAGCAGGTTTTGGGGGTCCAGGAGGGGATTTTGGGGTCTCGGGTTTGCTCCTCCGCGCCCCTGTTGTGATAATTCAGAAGCGAGCCCGGCGAGATCGCACGCGGCGACCCCGTTGCGCGCAGGATGTGGCTGGGATCTTGGGGCTTTTGGGGTGGAAAAAAGCCTCTCCGGGGCGTTTTGGGTCGAAAAACCGCCTCTTTGTGCAACGGGGCAAGTCCCAAGCACAATCCGTGCTCTTGTCATTTCCTTCCTGGGTGATGAAACTCGGTCTTGAGCAAAAACCCTTCTGCTCAGCGCGGGGCTGGAGGGTGCCGGGTTCTGCAGGAGGAGGAGGATGAGGATGAGGCTGAAGCTTCTCCTCCTGGTGGCAGGTACGTCGCCCCCCAGCCTCCCGGCGCAGCCCGGGGCCGGGCTGGGAGCCCGCTGAGCCGTCCCGGTGCCCCCCCAGGAGCCGTGGCAGCCCCCCAGCTCGCCCCGGCCCCGCTCGGCCTCGTCTCCGGCGCGGCGCGGATCAGCTGCTTCGCCCCGCGGCGCTTCGCCGGCAGCACCTTCGAGCTCTTCGTCGCGGGCAGGACGGGCCCGGTGCAGAGCATCGCGGCCGAGCCGGGCCAGAATAAAGTGGATTTCATCCTGGACGAGGCCCCGGCGGGGTCCCGGTGCTACCGGTGCCGTTACCGGAGCTACAACGGCAGCGCCTGGCAGGCGTCGGAGCTCAGCGCCGAGATCGCGGTGAACGGTGCGGGGTGGGACCCGGAATCGCCGCGTTTGGCCCCGAAACCGCCGCGTTTGGCCCCGAAACTGCCGTGTTCGGCCCCAAAACCGCCGCGTTCGGCCCCGAAACCACCACGTTCGGCCCCAAAACCGCCGCGTTGGGCCCCAAAACCGCCGCGTTCAGACCCAAAACCATCGCGTTTGTCCCCGAAACCATTGCGTTTGGCCCCAAAACTGCTGTGTTTGGCCCCAAAACAGCCGTGTTTGGCCCCAAAATTGCTGTCTTCAGCCCCAAAACCACCGTGTTCATCCCCAGGATTGCCACATTCGGTCCCAAAAACACCAAGTTTGGCCCCAAAATTGACGTGTTCGGCCAAAAAATTGCCACGTTCGGCCCCAAAACCGCCACGTTCAGCCCCCACAACTGCCGCGTTGGGCCCCAAAACCGCCACGTTTGGCCCCAAAACCGCCACGTTGGGCCCCAAAATTGCCATGTTTGGCCCCAAAACCTCTGCGTTCGGCCCCAAAATTGCCACGTTCGGTCCCAAAACCGCCACGTTGGGCCCCAAAATTGCCACGTTCAGACCCAAAACTGCCATGTTCGGCCCCAAAACTGCCATGTTCGGCCCCAAAACCTCTGCGTTCGGCCCCAAAATTGCCACGTTCGGTCCCAAAACCGCCACGTTGGGCCCCAAAATTGCCACGTTCAGACCCAAAACTGCCATGTTCGGCCCCAAAACCGCCGCAATGGGCCCCAAAACTGCCGCGTTTGGACCCAAAACTGCCGCGTTCGGCACCAAAACTGCTGTGTTAGGCCCCAAAAGCGCTGTGTTCGGCCCCAAAATTGCCACATTCGGTCCCCAAACCGCCGCGTTCAGCCCCAAAACCGCTGTGTTTGGCCCCAAAATTGCCACGTTCGGCCCGAAAACCACCATGTTCGGCCCCAAAACCGCTGTATTTGGCCCCAAAATTGCCACGTTCGGCCCCCAAAACCGCCACATTTGACCCCAAAACCTCGCTCCCCTCCTGCAGCCTCGGAGGACGCCGCCTGCCTCCCCGACTTCACGCCCGCGCCTCCTCCTGCGCCCACCTCGGCGGCGCGGCTGGGAGGTACGGGGACGGGGGGGTGACGGGGACGGGGGCGGGGGGGTCTCCCCGTTTTATCCCCCCTCCCGGGGGACGGGGCAGGTCCCCCCCCCCGAGCCCCGGCCCTGCCTTGCCTTGCAGCTCGGCCCTGGCTGCTCCCGGTGGTGCTGAGCGCGGCCGTCCTGGTGCTGCTGGCGGCGGCGGCGGCGGCGGCCTGGCGAGGTGCGGGGGCGGGAGGGGGGGGTCCGGGTTTTGGGGTGGGGGTCCCAGGAGGCTCCCCGCCGCCCTACAAAGCCCGTTTTCTTCCCCGGCAGCCAGGGGCGGATGGCAGCGGGCGGCGAGGTGAGCGAGGTGGGGGGCGCAGGGGGGCGCGGGGGGGTATCGAGACCACCCCCCCCCCCCCCTCCCCCCGGCAGCCCCGGCCCCGCAGCCTCCCCCATCCCGAAACGGCCCCGGGGCTGCCACGGGGTTTGTTTTGCAGGCACCCGGAGTCGTGCTGGACCGAGACGGGGTACCCCACGACAGGTAGGGCCCGGCGACCCCATAACGGGTTGGGACCCGGTGACCCCATAACGGGTCGGGGCCCGGTGACCTCATACTGGGTCAGGGCCCGGTGACCCCATAACGGGTCGGGACCCGGTGACCCCATAACGGGTCGGGGCCCGGTGACCTCATACTGGGTCAGGGCCCGGTGACCCCATAACGGGTTGGGACCCGGTGACCCCATAACGGGTTGGGGCCCGGTGACCCCATAAGGGGTCAGGGACCCGGTGACCCCATAACGGGTCGGGACCTGGTGACCCCATAACGGGTCGGGACCCGGTGACCCCATAACGGGTCAGGGCCCGGTGACCCCATAACGGGTCAGGGCCCGGTGACCCCATAACGGGTCGGGACCCGGTGACCCCATAACGGGTTGGGACCCGGTGACCCCATAAGGGGTCAGGGACCCGGTGACCCCATACCGGGTCAGGGCCCGGTGACCCCATAACGGGTTGGGGCCCGGTGACCCCATAACAGCTCACAGTACCCCATAACGGGTCGGGGACCTGGTGACCCCATAACGGGTCGGGACCCGGTGACCCCATAAGGGGTCAGGGACCCGGTGGCCCCATAACGGGTCGGGACCCGGTGACCCCATAAGGGGTCAGGGACCCGGTGGCCCCATAACAGGTTGGGGCCCGGTGGCCCCATAACGGGTCGGTACCTGGTGACCCCATAACGGGTCGGGGACCTGGTGACCCCATAACAGGTTGGGGCCCGGTGACCCCATAAGGGGTTGGGGACCCAGTGACCCCATAACGGGTCAGGGACCCGGTGACCCCATAACGGGTTGGGGCCCGGTGACCCCATAACAGGTCGGTACCTGGTAACCCCATAACAGCTCACAGTAACCCCATAACAGGCCAGGGCCCAGTAACCCCATATCGGGTCGGGGCCCGGTGACCCCATAACAGCTCGCGGTACCCCATACCGGGTCGGCACGGCCCCGTTCGCATCCACGGGCACCCCGTTAACGTCCTCCCTTCCCTTGGCAGAGCTCTGCTACGAGAACCGCGTCTTCGGAGCCCCTGTGGTGAGTGGGGTCGCTGTGGGGCCGCTATGGGGTCGCTGTGGGGCCGCTATGGGGCCGCTGTGGGGTCGCTGTGGGGCCGCTGTGGGGTCGCTGTGGGGCCGCTGTGGGGCCGCTGTGGGTGCCCCCCACGGCCGAGGCTGCCCCCCCGGGGCTCCGCTCACCGCAGCCTCCGTCCCGGTGCAGAGCGCCGCCGGCCCCAACGCCCCGCCGCCGCGGCCCCGCACGCCCTCCCCGGCCCGGCCCCACTTCAGCACCTTCAGGTCGGCCGCGTGAGCCCGGACGGACGGACGGACGGACGGACGGAGCGACAGCACCGAGCCCCCCCGGGAGCCCCCCGGCAGAGCGCGGCGAACGGCCCCGGTGATGCCCGGGCCCCAAATCGCGGTGTCCCCGCTGGTCGCGGTGGCAATAAAGGCGTTGGCTGCCCGGTGGCGGTGCAGGTGTGGGTCTGTCCCCGCTACGCGGCCCCGGTGCCCGGTGCTGGTCCCGGTGCTGGTCCCGGTGCTGGTCCCGGTGCCCCGTGCCCGGTTCTTGGTTCCTGGGCCCTGTTCCCGGGGCCTGGTTTGGGTTCCTGGGCCCAGTTCCTATCCCGGTTCCTGTGCCCGGTTCCGGTTCCTCTCCCCAGTTCCATCCCAGTTCCCATCCCCGTTCCCATCCCCATGTCCAGTTCCCATGCCCAGTTCCATCCCAGTTTCCATCCCGCTCCATCCCAGTTCCCCCCTCCAGTTCCCATCCCGTTCCCCATCCCCATCCCCGTTCCCCTCCCCGCTTCCATCCCAGTTCCCATCCCATTCCCCATCCCCATCCCAGTCCCCATCCCGGTTCCATCCCCAGTTCCCGTCCTGGTTCTCGTTCCCGTCCCTATCCCGGTTCCCATCCCCGTCCCCATCCCCACTCCCGTTCCCGTTCCCATGCCCATCCCCATTCTGTCCCCATCCCATCTCCATCCCAGTCCCCATCCCGGTTCCATCCTCAGTTCCCATCCCGGTTCCCTCTCCCCGGTTCCATCCCAGTTCCCACCCCCATCCCCGTGCCCAGTTCCATCCCAGTTTCCATCCTGGTCCATCCCAGTTCCCCTCTCCAGTTCCCATCCCATTCCCATCCCTGTTCCCATTCCCATCCCATCCCCATCCCCGTTCCTGTGCCCGGTTCCGGTTCTGGTTCCTCTCCCCAGTTCCATCCCAGTTCCCACCCCTGTTCCCATCCCCGTGCCCAGTTCCACCCCCGTTCCCACCCCCGTTCCCATCCCCGTGCCCAGTTCCATCCCAGTTCCCACCCCCGTTCCCATCCCCATCCCAGTTCCATCCCAGTTCCCCCCTCCAGTTCCCACCCCCCGTTCCCATCCCCATCCCCGTCCCCATCCCCATTCCCTCTCCCCAGTTCCATCCCCGTTCCCACCCCGTTCCCATCCCCGTGCCCAGTTCCATCCCAGTTCCCACCCCCGTTCCCATCCCCATCCCAGTTCCATCCCAGTTCCCCCCCCCAGTTCCCACCCCCGTTCCCATCCCCATCCCCGTCCCCATCCCCGTTCCCTCTCCCCGGTTCCATCCCAGTTCCCACCCCCGTTCCCATCCCCGTGCCCAGTTCCATCCCAGTTCCCACCCCCGTTCCCATCCCCGTGCCCAGTTCCATCCCAGTTCCCACCCCCGTTCCCATCCCCGTGCCCAGTTCCATCCCAGTTCCCACCCCCGTTCCCATCCCCATCCCAGTTCCATCCCAGTTCCCCCCCCCCAGTTCCCACCCCCGTTCCCATCCCCATCCCCGTCCCCATCCCCGTTCCCTCTCCCCGGTTCCATCCCCGTTCCCACCCCGTTCCCATCCCCATCCCAGTTCCATCCCAGTTCCCACCCCCATTCCCATCCCCATCCCTGTGCCCAGTTCCATCCCAGTTCCATCCCAGTTCCCATCCCCATCCCTGTGCCCAGTTCCATCCCAGTTCCATCCCAGTTCCCATCCCCATCCCTGTGCCCAGTTCCATCCCAGTTCCCATCCCCATCTCTGTGCCCAGTTCCATCCCAGTTCCATCCCAGTTCCCATCCCCATCCCTGTGCCCAGTTCCATCCCAGTTCCCACCCCCCGTTCCCATGCCCAGTTCCATCCCAGTTTCCATCCCAGTCCATCCCAGTTCTCCCCTCCAGTTCCCACCCCCGTTCCCATCCCCGTGCCCAGTTCCATCGCAGTTCCATCCCAGTTCCCATCCCCATCCCTGTGCCCAGTTCCATCCCAGTTCCATCCCAGTTCCCATCCCCATCCCTGTGCCCAGTTCCATCCCAGTTCCCACCCCCGTTCCCATGCCCAGTTCCATCCCAGTTTCCATCCCGGTCCATCCCAGTTCCATCCCAGTTCCCACCCCCGTTCCCATCCCCATCCCAGTTCCATCCCAGTTCCATCCCAGTTCCCACCCCCGTTCCCATCCCCATCCCAGTTCCATCCCAGTTCCCCCCTCCAGTTCCCACCCCCGTTCCCATCCCCATCCCAGTTCCATCCCAGTTCCCCCCTCCAGTTCCCACCCCCGTTCCCATCCCCATCCCAGTTCCATCCCAGTTCCCCCCTCCAGTTCCCACCCCCGTTCCCATCCCCATCCCAGTTCCATCCCAGTTCCCCCCTCCAGTTCCCACCCCCGTTCCCCTCCCCGCTTCCATCCCGGTTCCCGTTCCCGCCCCCCCCCTCCCCCCCTCCCCTCCCCCCTCCCCCTGCTCCGCGCCCGCCGCCCACCCGGGGGCGCTCCCTCCCCCTCCCCCCCCCTCCCCTCCCCTCCCCCCCCCGCGCCGCTTCCCGGGGCGGGGCGGGGCGGGGCGGGGGCGGGGCGGGGGCGGCGGGCGCAAGATGGCCGCCGTGTCGGTGTTCGGCGGCGTGCGGCTGCTGACGATCGGCGACGCCAACGGGGAGCTGCAGCGGCACCAGGAGCAGCAGCCGCTGCGCCTCGAGGTCCGCACCGGGCCCGACAGCGCCGCGCTCGCGCTCTACGGCCGTGAGTGCGGGGGGGGAGGGGCGGGGGGGGGGGAGGGGGGGGAGGGTTGGGGGGGGTGGGGGAGTGTGGGGGGGTGATGGGGTCGGGGGGGGGTAATGGGGGTGGGTAATGGGGTTCGGGGGGGTTATGGGGGGTTATGGGGTCTGGGGGGGGATGGGGTATGGGGGGCTCTTGGGGTGTTATGGGGTCTGGGGGGGTTGATAGGGCCGGGGGGGCAATGGGGTCTGGGGGGGGTGGAGGGGGGAATGGGGTCTGGGGGGCGGGGGGTACGGGGGGATTATGGGGGGGGTTATGGGGTCTGGCGGGGTTAATGGGGCCGGGGGGGGGTAATGGGGGGTTATGGGGTCTGGTGGGATAATGGGGCCGGAGGGGGGTCTGGGGGGGTTAATAGGGCCGGGGGGGGGTAATGGGGCCAGGGGGGTCTGGGGGGGGGTAATAGGGCCAGGGAGTCTGAGGGGATGATGGGGTCTGGGGGGGGTGATGGGTTATGGGGGGGGTTATGGGGTCTGGGGATGGGGGGATGGGGGGTTATGGGGGGGTTATGGGGTCTGGGGGGGGTAATGGGGCCGGGGGGGTAATGGGGTGATGGGGGATTATGGGGGGGGGTTATGGGGTCTTGGGGGGCCTTATGGGGTCTTGGGGGGCCTTATGGGGTCTGGGGGGGTAATGGGACCGGGGGAGGGGTAATGGGGCCGGGGGGGGGATGGGGGGTTATGGGGTCTGGGGGGGTTATGGGGGGTTAATGGGGCCAGGGGGGGTTAATGGGGCCGGGGGGTCTGGGGGGTGATAGGGTCTGGGGGGATTAATGGGAACGGGGGGGGTTATGGAGTCTGGGTGGTTATGGGGGGGTTATGGGGTTTGGGGGGGTTAATGGGGCTGGGGGGTCTGGGGGGATGATGGGGTACGGGGGTGTTACGGGGGGGGTTATGGGGGGGGTGATGGGTTCTGGGGGGGGTGATGGTGTACGGGGGGGTTATGGGGGGTTAATGGGGCCAGGGTGGTAATGGGGTCGGGGGGGGGTTGGGGGCTGATGGGGTTGGGGGGAGGGTTAATAGGGCCGGGGGAGTAATGGGGCCTATGGGGAATAATGGGGCCGGGGGGGGTTAATGGGGTATGGGGGGGCATGGTGTTATGGGGGGGGTAATGGGGATGGGGAGGGATGGGGGTTATGGGGGGCTTATGGGGTCTGGGGGGGTAATGGGGCCAGGGAGTTAAGGGGGGGGTTATGGAGTCTGGGGGGGGCATATGGGGTCTGGGAGGGCTAATAGGGCCGGGGGGTAATGGGGTCTGGGGGGGGTTGGGGCCTTGGGGGGTGTTATGGGGCTGAAGGAGTTAATAGGGTCGGAGGGCGTTGGAGGGATTATGGGGTCTGGGGGGCGTATGGGGTCTGAGAGGGCTAATAGGGCCAGGCGGGGGCTATGGGGGCTGAGGGGGTAGTGGGGTCTGGGGAGCTATGGGGTATGGGGCCTGGGGGGGTATTATGGGGCCGAAGGGGTTAATAGGGCGGGGGGGGTTGGGGGTCTGGGGTGGGGTATGAGGTCAGGGGGGTAATGGAGGAGTTGTGGGGTCTGGGGGGGCTAATAGGGCCGGGGGGGGGGGGTATGGGGTCTGAGAGGGTTAATAGGGCCTGGGGGGTAAGGGGGAGGTTATGGGGTATGGGGGGGGAGGTAACGGGACCAGGGGGCTATAGGGTCTGGGGTAATGGGGTCGAAGAGGTTAATAGGGCCTGGGGGGGGGGGTTATGGGGGGAGTTACGTGGTCTGGGGGGGTTATGGGGGGAGCTATGGAGTCTGGGGGGGGTATGGGGTCTGGGGGGGGTCTGGGGCCAAAGGGGTTAATAGGGTCAGAGGGGGTATGGGAGGGCTAGGGGGCCAGGGGGTTAATAGGGCTTGGGGGGGAATGGGGGGGGCTATGGGGTTTGGGGGGTTCTTGGGGCTGGGGGAGATAATAGGGCTGGGAGGGGTTTGGGGGGGCGTTGGGGGCTGGGAGGTTTGGGGGTGTCAATAGGGTTGGGGGGTTTAATGGGGCGGGGGGGGTTATGGGGTTTGGAGGGGATATGAACGGTTTTATGGGGTTTGGGGGAGTTCATGGGGCTGGCGGGCGTTGGGGGGGTTATGGGGCTTGGGGGGGGTCATGGTGCTGGGGGGGAACGGGGGGGTTATGGGGTATTGAGGGGATAATGGGGCTGGGGGGGTTTGGGGGGGTCATGGGGTTTGGGGGGTCATGGGGTTAACGGGGCTGGGGGCGAACAGGAACGGGGGGTTCATGGGGGGGGTTAATGGGGCCGGGGGAGCTGGGCCTGGGGGGTTTGGGGGGGCTGGGGGGGGCTCTGGGGGGGTTCTGGGGGACTGGGGGGGGAATTTGGGGTCGGGGGGCTGCAGGAGCGAAGGGGGACGCTGGGTTTTGGGGTGCAGGGAGCGGGCACGGAGGGGCTGGGGTTGGGGGGGGGGCAAACTGGGGGGGGGGGGGGGGCAAATAGGGCAGTACCGGGGGGGGGGCCAAAAGGGGCCAAACTGGGCAATACTGGGGGATGGTAAATGGGGGCCAAACTGGGCAGTACTGGGGGGGCCAAACTGGGCAGTACTGGGGGGGGGGCAAACGGGGCCAAACTGGGCAATACTGGGGGGGGCGAACTGGGGCAATACTTTGGGGGGCAAGCGGGGCCAAACTGGGCAGTACTGGGGGGGGGGCGAACTGGGCAATACTGGGGGGGCAAATGGGGCCAAACTGGGCAGTACTGGGGGGGGCCAAACTGGGCAGTACCGGGGGGGGGCAAACGGGGCCAAACTGGGCAGTACCCGGGGGGGGGCGAACTGGGCAATACTGGGGGGGGCAAATGGGGCCAAACTGGGCAGTACTTGGGGGGGCCAAACTGGGCAGTACCGGGGGGGGGCAAACGGGGCCAAACTGGGCAATACTGGGGGGGGGGTGGGGGGGGCAAATGAGGCCTACTGGGCGATACTGGGGGGGGGGCCAAACCGGGCGCTACCGGGGGCCAAACCGGGCCAAACCCGGTGCTATGGGGGGGGGGGGGAGGAGGCCGGGAAAGTCGATCCTGGCCCCCCCTGGCCCCCCCCGGCCCAAAATAGCCGCGTGCCGGGGCCCTGCCAGCCGGCGCCGCGCGGGGCCGGATCCTGCCGGGAAGCTGCCGCCGGCGCGGAGTTTTCTTTGTCTGCGCGGCGAGCCCCTTTTCCCCTTTTCTGCGCTTTTTTAACCCAATTTCTGCCTCCCCCCCCCCCCCCCCGCCCCGCCAGGGGCGCGCGGCCCCATTGTTCGCCCCACAATGGGATCGGCCCCCGGCCCCGGATGCTAATTTATGCAAATGAGCCCCGGATCCCGATCCCTTCCCCGAGCCGGGCCTTCGGCTGGAATTTTTATAATATTTTAATATTTTAATCGTTTTAAAAATTATTTGCATTCTTATTTTTTTAAATTATTTGCGGTTTTTAGTTTCAATTCTGGGGCGGGCGGGGGGCCGCCGCTGATGACCTGACCCGCTTCTTCCCTCCCCCCTCCCGGCAGGTGCTAATTAAGCCGCCTTAATTGATCGGCCTCATTTAATTACGGCGGCCCCAACCCTTACGGGGGGAGGGGGGGGGGGTCTGGGCTTCGTTACCCCGCGCTCGTTAATTGGTGTTGGGGAACGGGGAGGGGGGAAACTGAGGCACGGGGGGGGGCTGGGGGCTCCCCCCTGCCCCCCACAGCCCGGCCTCGTTTGCTCGCCGGCCCTTAACGAAGCTCGCGGGGGGGGGTCAATGAGGAGAGCCCCGATTTGGGCGGATTTCACCCCAATTCCCCAATTTGGCCGGATTTCACCCCAATTCCTCCGGCCCGGCCTGGACCCGTTTTCGCGAAGCCGCTTTGGGGCTAATCCCCCGGTTTTTAGGACTGGGACCGCGGGGGCATCCCGGCGCCGTCCCCTCCCGCTCCACGAGGTGATGCGGGTGCTAATTACGCACTCGTTACACCCCGGCTAACGAACCCAGCCCCCTAACGAGCCCTCCCGGCCCGGCGCTGCCCCGTCCCGCGCCCCGCTTTGGGGTTTTGGCACCCCCCGGTGCGGGGTTTTGGCCGCTCGGAAGCTTCGGGGACAACCCTCGAGCTGATCACTGGACGGGGTTGGGTGCTAATTAATCAGCATTAATTGCGCTAATTAGTTCGTATCACCGCAGCGTGGCCGCCTTTCGGCACGGCGAAGGGCGCCGGGCGCCGCGGGGGCGACCCCGGTTCGTGCCCCCGGGGTTCGGCTCCCGATTTATCCTAACGAGCCGCTCGGCTCCCGGTGTATCCTAACGAGCCGCTCGTTCCCCCCCCCCAATTTTTTTCCATGCCCCCCCCCCCCAGATGAAGACGTCTGCGTGTTCAAGTGCTCCGTGTCCCGCGAGACCGAGTGCAGCCGCGTGGGCAAGCAGTCCTTCATCGTCACGCTGGGCTGCAACAGCGTCCTCGTGCAGTTCGCCACCCCCACCGGTGAGCCCCCCCCCCCTTAAATAACCCCCCCCTGGTTCAGTATCCTCGCCCCCCCGATTCAATACCCCCCCCCACCCTGTTCAATACCCCCTCCCCAGGTTAAACACACCCCCCCCCAAGTTAAATATCCCTGCCTGGGTCCAATATTCCCCCTGTTAAATATCCCCCCCCCCGATTAAATATTCCCCCCCCCCCCCCCAGTTAAATATCCTCCCCTTGATTAAATATCCCCCCCCCCCCAGTTAAATACCCTCCCCTTGATTAAATATCCCGCCCCCCCCCCCCCCCAGTTAAATACCCACCAACACCAGTTAAATATTCCCCCCCCCGGTCCAATATACCCCCCCCCAGTTAAATATTCCCCCCCCCCCTCCAGTTAAATACCCACCAACACTGGTTCAATATCCTCCCCCCCAGTTACATATCCTCCCTCTCTGGCTTAAATATGCCCCCCCCCCAGTCCAATATGCCCCCCCCCGGTCCAATATACCCCCCTTTGATTAAATATTCCCCCCCCACGGTTAAATATCCCCGCCTGGGTCCAATATCCCCCCCCCCACCATTCCAATACCCCCCCCCCATTAAATATCCCCCCCTTGATTAAATATTCCCCCCCCAGTTAAAATACCCACCAACGCCCGTTCAATATCCTCCCTCCGCGAGTTAAATACCCCCCCCGCCCGGTTCAATACCCCCCCCCCCCGGTTCAATACCCCCCCCCTCCGGTTAAATACCCCCCCCCAATTACTTATCACCCCCCCCCACAGATTTCTGCTCCTTCTACAACATCCTGAAGAACTGCCGGGGGCACAACACGGAGCGCTCGGTGTTCAGCGAGCGGACGGAGGAGTCCTCGGCCGTGCAGTACTTCCAGGTGCCGCTCTTCGGGGGGGGGGGGTGGGCGGCTTCGGGACCCCCTCCCCGTTATTTTTACCCTCCGTGACCCCCCCCCTGTATATGTCCCCCCCCCCCCGCAGTTCTACGGGTACCTGTCGCAGCAGCAGAACATGATGCAGGACTACGTGCGGACGGGCACCTACCAGCGCGCCATCCTGCAGAACCACAGCGACTTCAAGGACAAGGTGAGCAACCCCCCCCCCCCGCCACCGCCCTTAACCCCTCCATTTTTGGGGAACCCCAAAATTTTTTGGGGCTCCGCGGCCTTCCCTCGCCCCCCCCCCAAACCCCAACCCACCCCCCGCAGATCGTCCTGGACGTGGGCTGCGGCTCGGGCATCCTCTCCTTCTTCGCGGCGCAGGCGGGTGCCAGGAAGATCTACGCCGTGGAGGCCAGCACGATGGCGCAGCACGCCGAGGTGGGGGCGTACCGGGAGCCTCCCCCCCCAGTTTTGGGGTGTCGGGGGGCACCGTGCTGAGCGTCTCCCCCCAACCCCGCGCAGGTGCTGGTGAAGAGCAACAACCTGACGGAGCGCATCGTGGTGATCCCCGGCAAGGTGGAGGAGGTGTCGCTGCCCGAGCAGGTGGACGTCATCATCTCGGAGCCCATGGGCTACATGCTCTTCAACGAGCGCATGCTGGAGAGCTACCTGCACGCCAAGAAGTAC
>NW_027663891.1:0-33860 GCF_964034855.1 Anser brachyrhynchus
AGAGAGGAGAGGTTAACGGGCGCCGGCGGTGGGCACGGGGGGGGCACCGGGGGGACACTGGGGGGGGGGGTCCGTTCGCTCCCCCCCCCCACTCCGTTCACCCCCCCCCCCACCGGGCTCTGCTTCACAGCCCCGGCGGGGGGGGGGGGTGTGGGGTGGGCTGGGGGGGGTCTGTTGGGCTGTGGGGGGGGGGGGGGTCCCGGGGGGGGTCCTTACCAGGCGGCGGGGTCGTACTCGGCCCAGACGCGCACGTACTCGTCCAGGTGGTGGGGCCCAGGATGGAGGAGTCGCGCGTCAGGTACTCGAAGTTGTCCATGATGACGGCCACGAAGAGGTTCAGCATCTTTTATTTTTGGGGGGGGGGGAGGCACGGGGAAAGGGGGGCGTCAGGGTGCCGCATAGGGCTGGGGACCCCCCCCCTCACCGGTCCCACAGAGTGCGTCCCCCCCCCCCCTTCCCCGGGGGGCTGACCAGGAAGGAGCAGAGGAAGATGAAGGAGACGAAGTAGAAGTAGGCGAACTCGTTGCCGCACTCGTCCTCCTTGATGCCCGAGTTCTCGTCGCAGGGCTTCCCGCTGAGGCACGACAGCATGATCTCGTGCCAGGCCTCCCCCGTGGCGCTCCTGGGGGGGGGCACGGACGGCGACGGGTCCCGGGGGGGGCCCTGCCGTGGGGGTGGGATGGGGACGGGGAACGGGGGGGACGGGGGAGCACGGTGCGCGGCGCCGGGATGGAGACGGGGGGCACGGCGCGGGCTGTGCCAAGGGGTCGGTGCCACCTGGTGCCCCCTTGGGGAATGGGGCAAAATGAGGGGATTTTGGGTCCCACAGGGTGAGGGTGGGGCAGTGATGGAGGGCACGGGGCTGGGTGTCCCTAAGTGGGGACAGGAGGGGGGGACGGGGACACACTGACCCGTGCCAAGGGGTCGGTGCCACCTGGTGCCCCCTTGGGGGAATGGGGCAAAATGAGGCGATTTTGGGTCCCACAGGGTGAGGGTGGGGCAGTGATGGAGGGCACGGGGCTGGGTGTCCCTACATGGGGACAAGAAGGTGGCAGGGGACACGCTGGCATTTCAGCCCATGCCAAGGGGTCTGTGCCACCTGGTGCCCCCTTGGGGAATGGGGCAAAATGAGGCGATTTTGGGTGTCAGGAGGTGGAGATGGGGCTGTGGCGGAGGGCACGGGGCTGGGTGTCCCTACATGGGGACAGGGACACGCTGGCATGGCACTGGGTGTCCCTAAATGGGGACAGGAGGGGGGGGACGGGGACACGCTGGCCCGTGCCGAGGGGTCGGTGCCACCTGGTGCCCCTTGGGGAATGGGGCAAAATGAGGGATTTTGGGTGTCAGGAGGTGGAGATGGGGCTGTGCCGGAGGGCACGGGCTGGGTGTCCCTACATGGGGACAGGCTGACACGGCACTGGGTGTCCCCAGGAGGGGACAGGAGGGTCCCTGTCACCGTCTCCCCATTTGGGGCCAGCACCAGGCTGGGGGGTGTGGGCGGGGGTCCCGGCGGGGGTCCCTGACCGGAAGAGGAGCATCAGGGCCTGGAAGAAGGTGCGGAAGTTGTTGTGCTGCGTGATGGCCGACTCGTCGTCCTCCTCCTCGATGCCGATGTTCCCAAAAACCTGGGGGGGGGCAGAGGTGGGCAGGGGGCTCTCGGGGGGGGGGGGGGGCTCAGGGCCCCCGGGCTGGGGGCGGGGTCTGGGGGGGGTCTCACCTGCATCCCGATGATGGCGTAGATGAAGAAGAGCATGGCGATGAGCAGGCAGACGTAGGGCAGCGCCTGGGGGCAGAGAGGGGGTCAGGGGGGCCGGGGGGTGGGGGGGAGGTGAGGAGGAGGAGGAGGATGAAGAGGACGAGGATGAAGAGGAGGAGGAGGAGGAGGAGGAGTGAAGAGGAGGAGGAGGATGAGAAGGAGGAGGAGAAGGAGAAGAAGGAGGAGGAGGAGGAGGAGGAGGAGAAGGAGGAGGAGGAGGATGAAGAGGACGAGGATGAAGAGGAGGAGGAGGAGGAGGAGGAGTGAAGAGGAGGAGGAAGAGGAGGAGGAGGATGAGAAGGAGGAGGAGAAGGAGAAGAAGGAGGAGGAGGAGGAGGAGGAGGAGAAGGAGGAGGAGGAGGATGAAGAGGACGAGGATGAAGAGGAGGAGGAGGAGGAGGAGGAGGAGGAGGAGGAGGAGTGAAGAGGAGGAGGAAGGGAAGGAGGAGGAGGATGAAGAGGAGGATGAAGGGGAGGAGAAGGAAGAGAAGGAGGAGGAGAAGGAGGAGAAGGAGAAGGAGGAGGAGGAGGAGGAGGAAGATGAAGAGGAGGAGGATGAAGAGGAGGAGGATGAAGAGGAAGAGGAGGAGGAGGAGGCGGCACCTTGAAGGACTGGACGAAGGTCCAGAGCAGGATGCGGATGGTGTAGCCCTGGCGCAGCAGCTTGATGAGCCGCGCGGCGCGGAAGAGCCGCAGAAGCTGAGGTTGATGAAGTTGTTCTGCGGGGGGGGGGGGGCGGGGGGGTCAGCAGGGCCGGACCCCCTGCCGGGACCCCCCCCGCACCCCCCCAGCCACGCCGGGTGCCACCCACCCCGAACTCCGTCACCAGGATGTCCGTGATGCTGCCCAGCACCGTGACGAAGTCGAAGACGTTCCAGGCGTCGCGGAAATAATTCTGCGGGGACAAGGGGGGGGCGAGGGGCGGGGGGCAGCGGGGGGGGGTCCCCCACATCCCCCCCCCCCATCTGGGGGTCCCGAGGGGCACGTACCAGCACTCCGAAGGCCATGATCTTGAGGAGACACTCGAGGGAGAAGAGGGAGGTGAAGACGTTGTTGAACATCTTGAGCACGTTCTCGTAGGCGTCCGAGGCGTCGTAGAACTGGGGGGGGGGGGGGTCAGCGACGGGGGTGGGCATGGGCACAGGGGGGGGGCAGGGGGGCAGGGGGACATCGCGGGGTCGGCCGGGTCTGGGGGGCGGGATGGGTCACAGTGACAGGTCCTGGGGGGCAGGGAGGGTCCAGGGGCAGGAGAGGTCCGGGGGGACAGGGAGAGGACGTGGGGGGACGGGGACAGGGACGGGGATGGGGACAGGGACAGGAAAAAGGGACAGGGACAGGGACAGGGATGGATCCAGGGGACAGGGACAGTTCCAGGGGACAGGAGCAGGTCCAAGGGACAGGGACGGATCAAGGGGACAGAAACAGGGGCAGGGAAAAGGGACAGGAATTGGTCCAAGGGACTGGGACAGGGACAGGTCCAGGGGACAGGGATGGGTCCAGGGACAGGGACGGGTATAAGGGACAGGGAACAGGGATGGGGACAGGGGACAAGGGATGGATCCAGGGGACAGGAACAGGTCCAGGGGACAGGAACGGGTCCAGGGGACAGGGACGGGTCCAGGGGACGGGGATGGGTTCAGGGGACAGGGACAGGTCCAGGGGACAGGAACGGGTCCAGGGAACAGGGACGGGTCCAGGGGACAGGGACGGGTCCAGGGGACGGGGATGGGTTCAGGGGACAGGGACAGGTCCAGGGGACAGGGACAGGTCCAGGGGACAGGAACGGGTCCAGGGGACAGGGACGGGTCCAGGGCACGGGGATGGGTTCAGGGGACAGGGACAGGTCCAGGGGACAGGAATGGGTCCAGGGGACAGGAACGGGTTCAGGGGACAGGGACAGGGACAGGTCCAGGGGACAGGAACGGGTCCAGGGGACAGGAACGGGTTCAGGGACAGGGACAGGGACAGGTCCAGGGGACAGGAACGGGTCCAGGGGACAGGAACGGGTCCAGGGGACAGGGACAGGGACAGGTCCAGGGGACAGGAATGGGTCCAGGGGACAGGAACGGGTCCAGGGGACAGGGACGGGTCCAGGGGACAGGGACGGGTCAGGGGACGGGGACGGGTTCAGGGGACAGGAACGGGTCCAGGGGACAGGAACGGGTCCAGGGGACAGGGACAGGTGGCAGAGGACAAGGCCAAACCCCAGGGGCCCCCGAGAGGAGCGAGGCGCACGGCAGGGGCTCAGGGGACGAGGCCAGCCCCCAAAAGGGGGGGGGGGGTGCGCCGTCACCCACCTTCATCATGAGGACGATGGTGTTGAGGGCGATCATGGCCATGATGGTGTACTCGAAGGGCGGCGACACCACGAACTGCCACATGCGGTACTGGAAGCTCTGCCGGTTCTGGGGCATGTGGCGCGTCAGCGGCTTGGCGCTGATGGCGAAGTCGATGCACGCCCGCTGCGGGACGGGAGGCGCTGGGGGACGCGGGTACGGACCCCCGGGCGAGGGGGGGGGGGTCCTGGGGGGGTGGGATGCCGGGTCTGGACCCCCGGGATATGGAGGGGGTCCCGGAGGGGGGATGCGCTGGGGGACGCTGGGTCCCAGACCCCCAGGATATGGGGGGGTCCCGGGGGGGAGGGATGTGCTGGGGGACACTGGGATGGACCCCAGCGTGCGGGGGGGGGGTCCCAGAGGGGGATGCGCTGGGAGACACTGGGTCCCAGACCCTGGGATATGGGGGGGGGTCCCAGGGGGAGGGGACGTGCTGGGTGCCACCAGGTCCCGGACCCCCGGGGTGCAGGGGGGGGGTCCCGGAGGGGGCGGTGGGGCTGGGGAGGCGGGGCGGGGGGGGGGGGGCACCTCATTCTTCTCCAGGCTGTACTCCTCCATCATCTTGTCCCCCTGCTCCTGGAAGGTGATGATGATGAGGGCGACGAAGATGTTGACGAAGAAGAAGGGGAAGACGACGAAGTAGACGACGTAGAAGATGGACATCTCCATGCGGTACCCGGGGCTGGGGCCCTGGTTCTCGTAGGTGGCGTCCACCGAGTGCTTCAGGACCCTGCGGGGGGGGGAGGGGGGGGGACCAGGGGGTGCCGGGCAGGGGGGGGGTCCCGAGCCCCTTCCCCACCCCCCCCACACACGGGGGTGCCCTTACTGCGGCCATCCCTCGCCGGTGGAGACGGTGAAGAGGGTGAGCAGCGCCCAGAGGACGTTGTCGTAGTGGAAGTCGTACTTCTTCCACTCCCGCTTCTGCGCCTTCACCTCGTTGTCCTTCTCGTAGACCAGGTACTCGCCCCTGGGGGGGGGGGGCAGGCGGTGGGACGGGGGTCCGGGGGGGCCGGGGGCGGTCTGGGGGGGTCTGGCGGGTCCCTACCTGCAGTCCTTCTCGAACTCCTTGGACTCGTCGGTGCAGTAGAAGAACTTGCCCTTGAAGAGCTGCACGGCCACCACGGCGAAGATGAACATGAAGAGCATGTAGACGATGAGGATGTTGAGCACGTTCTTCAGCGAGTTCACCACGCAGTCGAAGACGGCCTGCCGGGGGGGGGGGGGGGCGACGAGGGCATGGGGGGGGGTCCCGATGCCAGCCGAGACCCCCCACACACACACACCTTGGGGTTGCAGCCCCTCGTCGCCCCCCCCGCCCCCAGGCACCTTCAGCTTGGGCAGCCTCTTGATGGTCTTGAGGGGCCGCAGGACGCGGAGGACGCGCAGGGACTTGATGGTGTTGATGTCCTTCCCCTTGCTGCTGCCGCTGGGGGGGGGACACGGGGGCACGTGGGGCCGGGGGCCGGGGAGGGGAGGGCAGGGGGGCACCCCGCCAAGGGGTCTCCCCCCCCCCCCCCAGCTGCCCGGTGTGGGGGGGTGGAGGCTGAGCCCCCCCCCCCCAGGCGCTGCTGTGGCCCCGTCCCCTCCTGAGGGTCCTTTTGGGGACGGATGTGGAGAGATGTGGGGGGGGGTGGGGACAAAAAGGGGGGCACGGGGGGAGCGAGGCGCGACCATGAGCACGAGGAGAGCACGAGGAGCACGAGGACGGGGGGGGGGGCAGAAATCAGAAGGATTTACCGTGAGCTGCTCCTGCGGCCGGTGGCAGTGGAGGGGAGAGACAAGGCACGGTGAGAGCGCGGCCCCCCCGGCCCCCCCGGAGAGACCCCGGCCCCCGGGCGCCTCGCCCTCTGCTTGGGGGGGCTCCGAAACCTGGGGCTCGAGCACTCAGAGGCTGCTCGCCCTTTACTCTGAGGCTGCTCACCTTTTACTCAGAGGATGCCCACCCTTTACGCAGAGGATGCTCACCCGTCACTCAAAGGCTGCTCACCCTTTACTCTGAGGCTGCTCAGCCTTTACTCAGGGGATGCTACCCCTTTACTCTGAGGCTGTTCACCTTGTACTCAGGGGATGCTGACCCTTTACTCTGAGGCTGCTCACCTTTTACTCTGAGGATGCTACCCCTTCACCTAGAGGCTGCTCACCTTTTACTCTGAGGCTGCTCACCCTTTACTCCGAGGCTGCTCACCCTTCACTATTGGGGGTACCCCCTTATTGGGGGTGCTGCGTTATTTGGGGTGCCCCATTATTGGGGTGCCCCGTTATTGGGGTACCCCCTTATTTGGGTTCCCCTTTATTGGGGTGCCCCATTTTCGGGGTGCCCCATTTTCGGGGTGCCCACCCCTCCCTAGCAGACCACCCCCCCCCCCCCCCCGCAGCGGTCCCGCAGCCTCCGCCCCCTCCTGCTCTGCGCCCTGCTGGGGGCGGCCCCGAGGACCCCGGGTCCCATCCTGCCGGCGGGAGGGGGGGGGGGGGGACGGACCCCGGGGGGGGTTTGGGGTGCGGGGACCCGGGGGGGTGACGGGGGGCGGGGTTTGGGGACCCCAGGCAGCGACGGGACGAGACAGCGCGGTGGCAGCGGTCGAGGACGGACGTCAAAGCGACAAAAGCGCAGCAACGACAGCCGAGCTGGGAGACACTGCACGGCACTGGGGGGTACTGGGAGGCACTGGGAGGCACTGGGAGGCACTGGGACCCCCCCCCCCCCGGGGGACTCACGTGAAGGCGAAGGCCACCAGCGCCCCGCTGACCACGATGAAGTCGAGGATGTTCCACAGGTCGCGGAAGTAGGCACCTTGGTGAAGCACCAGCCCCAAATCCACCATCTGGGGGCGGGGGGGGGGGGCAGCGCAGGGGGTGAGGGGGGGTGCCGATGGGGGGGGAGCCCCCCCTGCCCCCCCATCCCCCGCGCCCACCTTTATCACCATCTCGAAGGTGAAGACGCCCGTGAAGACGTAGTCGAAGTAGCGCAAGACCTGGATTGGGGGGGGGGATATAAGTGGGGAGACCCCCCCCCAATCACCCCCCAGTCACCCCCCCAGTCACCCCCCAAGTCACCCCTCCCCATTACTCCCCCCCCCAAGTCACCCCTCCCCAGTCACCACCCTCAGCACCCCAGGGCTTTGCCCTCCCCCCGAACCCCTCCCCCCGAACCCCAGGACCCCCCCCCAGCACCCCGAGACCCCCCCCAACTCCAGGGCTTTACAACCCCCCCCGGAGCCGCCCCCTGCACCCCAGCACCCCCCAGACAGGCTCTGAAGGGCAGCACAACCCCCCCTTGACCCCCCCATCACCCCCCCCAGGTGCTGATTTGGGTCCTCCCCATCAGCACCACGGGGAGGGGGCTCAGCACCCCAGGGTGCTGGGGGGGGGGGGGAGGGTCAGGATGGTGGTGGGGGGGTTGGGGGGGGCTCCTCACGTTGTTGCGGGGGGCGTTGGGCTGCACGGGGTCCTCGGCGGCCAGGGCGATGCTGCTCATGGCGATGACCATCAGGATGCACATCTCGAAGTACCGCAGGTTGACGATGTAGTGGCACAGGCGGCGAAACCTGGGGGGGAGGGGGGGGGTCCCAAAAATTGTGGGTGAGGGGGGGGTCAATTGGAACCGCCCCCCCACACACACACCCCCCGTCCCCGTCCCGGCACGCACGGGTTGGTGGTGGAGAGGATGAACATGGAGCTGTAGGGCACCATGGGCTTGGGGCCGTTCTCCTCCTGCCCCTCGCCTTCCTCCTCCTTCTTCTCCTCCTCCTCCTTCCTGGGCAGCGGCTCGGGGTTGGCGTTCCTGTTCACTGCGGGGGCGGCGGCGTCACGGCCCCCCCCCACCGTGCTCCCCCCCTTCTTTCCAGCCCCCAATTTGAGGGGGGGGGGGGGGCCGGGTCCCTACCTTGGACCAGGGCGCTGCTGGGGGGCGGCGGGGGTCCCGGGGGGATGTCCACGGCCGTGTGCTCCGGCCTCCTGAGCGCCTTGGCCGGGTTGTTGGGGGCGCCGGGGTTGGTGACGATGAGGGTGGTCTCGGGGGGGGGCGGCGGGTTGCCGGCGGGGGGGGGTGCCCGGCGGGGGGCCGGGGGGATGCCGGGGGGGCACTCGGTGTGGTTGCCCACGGGGAGCGGGGGCTCGGTGGTGGCCAGCTTGTTGTTCTTCATGTTGTCGATGTCCTCGGCCACAGGGGGCTCCAGGCGGCCGGGGTCCTGCTGGATGGGGCGCGTGGTGGACAGGGTGGGCGCCGGCGGCGCGCCAGGGCCGTGGTTCTCCCTGCAAGCCAAGGGGGGGCTCAGCGCAGGGCCCGCCGCCCCCCCTGTGCCCCAGGAGGGGACGTTTGGGGACGTTTCCCCCAGCCCCAACGCCGGGGGATGCTCGCGGCGCGCTCACCGCCGCCGCCGGTGCCGCCGCTCCCTGTCGTCCCGCTTGCCTTCGCCCTCGTAGGCCACCGCGGCGCCGTGCCGGTGCCGCCGGCGCCGCTCGCCGTCCCCGTGCTCCCCGTCGCCTTCGCCCCGCGCCGCTCGGCCGCCGTCCCGGTGCCGCGGCCGCCGCTCGGGCCGCCCGCCCTCCTCGCCCTCCTCGGCCGCCCGCCGGTGCGCCCGGTGCCGCCGGTGCTCGCGGTCGGGCTGGGGCGAGCCGGCGCGGCCCTCGCGGCTGCGGTGCCGCCGTTCCGGCGCCTTCGAGCGCTCGGCGTCGCCGTAGGCTCGCTCCTGGCTGCCCTCCCGCTCCGGCTCGCGGCTGACGCTGCGGGGCCGCCGGCTCTCGGGGGGCTCCGTGGCGCGGGGGCCGCCGGGGTCGGGGTAGCGCGGCTGCCGGCGCAGCTCGTCGGCGCGGGGGGCGCCGAAGCGGGGCTCGGGCGGCGGCTCGCCGGGGCGCGTCTTGTTGGTGTTGTTGTTGCGGTTCTCCTGCGGGTCCACCACCAGCGGGCGGTCCAGGTGGGTCTTCATGTCGGGGCGCAGGTGGCGGGCGTAGGGGACCTTCCAGCGCTCCTCGGGGTCCAGCTCGCTGTAGAGCGCCTCGCGGCTCGCCAGCAGGTTCTGCTTCCGCAGCTCGCTCGTCCGCTGCTCCCACACCGACTTGGAGGACTTCTGGTTCCTCTGCTGCTCCTTCCTGCGCGCCCGGGGGCGAGGCACAGGGTCAGGGGAGAGGGAAAGGCGGAAGGCGTGGGGCTGGGGGGAGAAGGGATGGGGCTGGGAGGGAGAGGGGATGGGGACGGGATGGGGATGGGATGGGATGGGGTGGGATGGGGAAGGGATGGGATGGGATGGGATGGGATGGGGTTGGGATGGGGCTGGGAGGGAGAGGGGATGGGGAAGGGATGGAGTTAGGGATGGGTCAGGGATGGAGCAGAGATGGAGTTAGGGATGGAGTTAGGATGGAGCAGGGACGGAGTTAGGGTGGAGCAGGGATGGATTTAAGGGTGGAGCAGGGATGGAGTTAGGGATGGAGCAGGGACGGAGTTAGGGTGGAGCAGGGATGGAGTTAGGATGGAGCAGGGACGGAGTTAGGGTGGAGCAGGGACGGAGTTAGGATGGAGCAGGGACGGAGTTAGGGTGGAGCAGGGACGGAGTTAGGATGGAGCAGGGACGGAGTTAGGGTGGAGCAGGGATGGAGTTAGGGTGGAGCAGGGATGGAGTTAGGGTGGAGCAGGACCGGGGCCGGGCACGGCCCCGCACTTACACGGCGATGGACATGTTGGCTGCGGAGAGCGGGCTCACTTCGGCCACCTCCTTGGCCTTCTGCAGCGCCAGCTTCTGGTTGGCGGCCTCCTCCTCCTCCTGCTCGTCCTGCAAGGCCCCCACGCGTCCATCCCCGCCCCGAGACCACGGGCGGTGGGCGCTGCCCCCCCCCCGGACCCCTGGACCCCCCCTCACCTTGGTGAGCTCCTGCGCGTTGGCCAGGTTGTCCACCGCGATGGCCAAGAAGACGTTGAGGAGGGTGTCTGGGGCCGGGTCAAGGCAAAGAGCCCCCCGGGATGGCCCCCCCGGCCCCCCGCCACCCCCCTGGCCCCCTGACGTCCCCCCCCCCAAGGATACAGTTGCCGAAGAGGGTGAGGACGATGAAGTACACGGAGAAAACCATCCCGCCCTTGACGCCGCCCTGAGATTTGATCCCGTCGTACATCACCGCGTTCCAGTCCTCGCCCGTCAGGATCTGGGGAGGGGGCGACGGGAGCCATGTGGAGACCCCCGCGCCCCCCCACGAGCCCCCCCGGGGGGTCGGGGCGGGGGGGGGAGTTACCTGAAACACCGTCATTATTGCTGCTGGGAAAGTGTCGAAGTTGGTGGGAGGGGTCCCGTCGTCAAAATTGAACCTGGAAATTGGGGGGGGGGGGCTTCACTGGGGGGGCCCCGGCTTCGTTATGGGGGGCACGGGGCGGGCTGGGGGGGCCGGGAGCCACTCACTGTCCCCCAAAGAGCTGCATCCCCAAAAGGGCGAAGACGACGATGAAGAGGAAGAGGAGGAAGAGGAGGCTGATGATGGACTTCATGGAGTTGAGGAGGGAGACCACCAGGTTCCGCAGGGAAGCCCAGTACCTGCGGGGCAGAGCCGGGCTGCGGCGGGGGCACGGACGGACGGACACGGACGGACGGACACGGACGGACGGACACGGACGGACGGACAGGCGGCGCCCAGCCCGCCGGCACTCACTTGGTGACCTTGAAGATGCGCAGTAACCTGAGAGCTCGCAGCACGCTGATCCCGAAGGATGTTCCCGGCTTCACAACTGCCCAGATCACCTCGAAGATGCTTCCGATGATAACCTGGGGGGGGGGGGGGGGCATCGTGTCCCCATCGTGTCCTCACCGTGTCCCCGTCGTGTCCCCATTGTATCCCCATCCACATCCCCATCGTGTCCCCATCAAGTCCCAGTCGTGTTCCCGTCATGTCCCCGTTGTGTCCCCACTGAGTCTCCACTGTGTCCCCATCGTGTCCTCATCATGTCTCCACCTCATCCTTAACCCTAACCCCATCCTCATATCCGTCTCCATCTCATCCCATCCTCACCCCCATCCCCATCCCCATCCCCATCCCACCTTCATCCCATTCCCATCCTGATCCCATCCCATCCCCATCCCTGTCCCATCCCATCCCATCCTTATCCCCATCCCATCCCCATCCTGATCCCATCCCCATCCCCATCCTGACCTTGTCCCGTCCCCATCCCATCCCACCCTCATCTCATCCCATCCCATCCCATCCTGTCCCCATCTCTGTCCCCATCCCAATCCCGTCCCCATCCCCATCCCATCCCATTCCAATTCCCATCCCCATTCCCATCCCATCCCATCCCCAACCCCATTCCCATCCCCATTCCAACCCCATCCCCATCCTGACCTCATCCCGTCTCCATCCCACCCTCATCCCATTCCTATCCCAATCCTATCCCATCCCACCCCAATCCCATCCCATCCTGTCCCCATCCCTGTCCCCATCCCAATCCTGATCCCATCCCCATCCCATCCCAATCCCGATCCCATCCCCATCTCCATCCTGACCTCATCCCATTCCCATCCCCATCCCATCCCAATCCCATCCCATCCCATCCCATCCCATCCCATCCCATCCCATCCCATCCCATCCCATCCCACTCCGATTCCCATCCCTGTTCCCATCCCATCCCCATCCCCATCCCATCCCCTTTCTGATCCCATCCCCATCCTGACCTCATCCCGTCTCCATCTCACCCTCATCCCATCCCACCCCAATCCCATCCCATCCCACCCCAATCCCATCCCATCCTGTCCCCATCCCTGTCCCCATCCCAATCCCATCCCATCCCCATCCCATCCCAATTCCGATCCCATCCCCATCTCCATCCTGACCTCATCCCATCCCCATCCCCATCCCCATCCCACCCTCATCCCATTCCCATCCCCATCCCCATCCCATCCCATCCCATCCCATCCCACTCCGATTCCCATCCCTGTTCCCATCCCATCCCCATCCCCATCCCATCCCATCCCATCCCATCCCATCCCATCCCACTACGATTCCCATCCCTGTTCCCATCCCATCCCCATCCCCATCCCATCCCCATCCCATCCCATCCCATCCCACTCCGATTCCCATCCCTGTTCCCATACCATCCCCATCCCCATCCCATCCCCATTCCGATCCCATCCCCATCCTGACCTCATCCCATCTCCATCCCACCCTCATCCCATTCCTATCCCAATCCCATCCCATCCCATCCCACCCCAATCCCATCCCATCCTGTCCCCATCCCTGTCCCCATCCCAATCCCATCCCATCCCCATCCCATCCCAATCCCGATCCCATCCCCATCTCCATCCTGACCTCATCCCATTCCCATCCCCATCCCATCCCAATCCCATCCCATCCCACTCCGATTCCCATCCCTGTTCCCATCCCATCCCCATCCCCATCCCCATCCCATCCCCATTCCGATCCCATCCCCATCCTGACCTCATCCCATCTCCATCCCACCCTCATCCCATTCCTATCCCAATCCCATCCCATCCCATCCCACCCCAATCCCATCCCATCCTGTCCCCATCCCTGTCCCCATCCCAATCCCATCCCATCCCCATCCCATCCCAATTCCGATCCCATCCCCATCTCCATCCTGACCTCATCCCATCCCCATCCCCATCCCCATCCCCCCCTCATCCCATCCCCATCCCCATCCCATCCCATCCCATCCCATCCCAATCCCATCCCATCCCAATCCCATCCCGTCCCCGTCCCCGTCCCCGCCCCCGTCCCGCCGACTCACGGCGCAGTCGAAGCAGTTGAAGGACGAGTGGAAGTAAGGCCGCGTCCCCAGCCCGTACATTTTTATAAACATTTCGGACATAAAGAGTCCCAAGAAAATGAATTCTGCATAGTCTGCGGGGGGGAGCGGAGAGAGAAGGGCAGTGCCGGGGCTGCGTCGGGGGGGGGGGCCCCCGGGGGGGGGGGCACTCACAGAGGAAGTCGGAGAGCCACTCGGGCTGGTCGTAGTGGACGATGGCGACGCAGAGCGTGTTGAGCGCGACCAGCCCCAGCACGGTCCAGTAGAAGGCCTGAGTTTTGACCATGCGGCGGATGTGGAAGCGCATCCTCCGCTCGCGCTTGTGGAAGAACGTCGCGTTCTCCAGCTTGGCACTTTTGAGGCTGGCGCGGGCGAAGGGGGAGCCTGCGGGGGGGGGGGCGGGGGGATAGGTACGGGGTGCTGGGTGCCCCCCCCGGCTGTGTGTACCCACCCCCACCCCGTGTGTGCACCCCCGGCACCGTGTGTGACCCCCCAGCCCCATGTGTGCCCCCCCAGCCCCGTGCGTGCCCCCCCAGCTGTGTGCTCCCCCCAGCTGTGTGCCCCCCCAGCCCTTTGTGCCCCCCCCAGCCCCCTGTGTGCCCCCCCAGCCCCATGCGTGCCTCCCCGGCCCCATGTGTGCACCCCCAGCCCCATGTGTGCCCCCCTAGCGTTTTGTGCCCCCCAGCCCCATGTGTGCCCCCCCCAGCCCCATGTGTGACTCCCAGCCCCATGTGTGCCCCCCCAGCCCCGTGTGTGCCCCCCCAGCCCTGTGCGTGCCCCCCCAGCTGTGTGCTCCCCCCAGCTGTGTGCCCCCCCAGCCCTTTGTGCCCCCCCAGCCCCGTGTGTGCCCCCCCAGCCCTGTGCGTGCCCCCCCAGCTGTGTGCTCCCCCCAGCTGTGTGCCCCCCCAGCCCTTTGTGCCCCCCCAGCCCCGTGTGTGCCCCCCCAGCCCTGTGCGTGCCCCCCCAGCTGTGTGCTCCCCCCAGCTGTGTGCCCCCCCAGCCCTTTGTGCCCCCCCAGCCCCGTGTGTGCCCCCCCAGCCCCATGTGTGTCCCCCCAGCTCTATATGTGCCCCCCCAACCCCATGTGTGCCCCCCCAGCCCTTTGTGCCCCCCCAGCTGTATGTGCCCCCCCAGACCTTTGTGCCCCCCCCCTCAGCCCTATGTGTGCCCCCCCCAGCCCCGTGTGCCCCCCCAGCCTTTGTGCCCCCCCAGCCCCATGTGTGCCCCCCCCAGCCCCATGTGTGCCCCCCCAGCCCCATGTGTCCCCCCAGCCCTATGTGTGCCCCCCCCAGCCCCATGTGTGCCCCCCCAGCCCTTTGTGCCCCCCCAGCCCCATGTGTGCCCCCCCAGCCTTTGTGCTCCCCTGGCCCCATGTGTGACTCCCAGCCCCGTGTGTGCCCCCCCAGCCCCGTGTGTGCCCCCCCAGCCCCCTGTGTGCCCCCCCGGCCCCATGTGTGCCCCCCCAGCCCCGTGTGTGCCCCCCTAGCCCCGTGCGCCCCCCCACCCGCGCCCACCTACCCACGGAGGCGATGTCGGCCAGCTGCTCCTCGGCGTCCTCGGGGCTCAGCAGCTCGGTCCTGCTCTTCTTGACCGTCGCCCTCCGCAGAGCTCCCGCAGGGACACCGGGGGCCGTGAGGGGGGGCGGCGGCGGCGCCCCGGGGGGGCCGGGACCCCCCCCCACACCCCCCCCACTTTAAGCCCCCCGCCCGGCCCGCGGCGGGGCAGCCACTTACCATCGAAGGGGTGCCGGGGGTCGCCCTCGGTCTCGTCCTCCGCCAGGATGACTTCTTCTGAGAGAGAGGCGGGGAGGGGGCTCGGGGGGGTCCGGGGGGACCCGGGGGGGGTCTCTGGGTTGTTTTTTTTTGGGGGGGGGTCACGGCGCTCACCCGCTTTGGAAATCCACTCCATGTAGCCGTTGAGCTCCCGCTCGATCTGCTGCTGGCGCCGCAGCTTGAGGAAGGCGCGGCGGTTCTCCACCCGCTCCCGCTCCTTGGCGAACTCCCTGCGGGGCCGGGGGGGGGCCGGGGGGGTCAGCGGGGAGGGGGGGGCACACACACAGGGACCCCCCCCCCCAAAAAAAATAAAAAAACTACACCCACCACCCCCCCGCCCCAGCTCACCCGGACAGCACCCCCAGCACTAGGTTGAGCATAAAAAAGGAGCCGATGATGATGAGGGGGATGAAGTACAGCCAGTTCCAAGTGTTCCCTGAGGCGTCGTTGCTCTGGGGGGGGGAAAGGGGGGGAGGAAAAAATGGGGGGGGTCAGGGCTGGGGGTGTCCCCCCCCCCCCCGTGTGTCCCCCCCCCCCCCTTTCTGCTCCGGTCCCATGCACACCCTGGGTCACGGCCGCCAGGAGCCCCGGGGGGGGAACGTGGGGACCGGAGACCCCCGGGGGACCCCAAGGGGACCAGAGAGACCCTGGGGACCCCACAGGGACCGGAGAGCCCTGGGGGGCCCCCATAGGGACCAGTCAGACCCTGGGGACCCCATAGGGACTGGAGACCCCCCGTGGGACCCCGTGGGGACTGGAGACCCCCTGTGGGACCCCATGGGGACCAGAGACCCCCCAGGGGAATCCCATAGGGACCAGAGACCCCTGGGGGGCCCCATAGGGACCAGTCAGACCCTGGGGGACCCCATAGGGACCAGAGACCCCCCGTGGGACCCTATGGGAACCAGAGACCCCCTGGGGGACCCCACAGGGACTGGAGACCCCCAGAGGAACCCCATAGGGACCAGAGACCCCTGGGGGACCCCATGGGGACTGGAGAGCCCTGGGGGACCCCATGGGGACCGGAGACCCCCTGGGTACACCAGGGGGGCAGGGGAAGCTCTGAAGGAACCTATGGGAACGAGAGACCCCCTGGGGGACCCCATAAGGACTGGAGATCCCCAGAGGAACCCCACAGGGACCAGGGAGACACTGGGGGGCCCTATGGGGACCTGAGACCCCCTGTGGGACCCTATGGGAACCAGAGACCCCCTGGGGGACCCCACAGGGACTGAAGACCCCCAGAGGAACCCCGTAGGGACCAGAGAGACACCGGGGGGGGCTATGGGGACCAGAGACGCCCAAGGGGAACCCCATAGGGACCGGAGACCCCCTGGGTACACCAGGGGGGCAGGGGAAGCTCTGAAGGACCCTATGGGAACCAGAGACCCCCTGGGGGACCCCACAGGGACTGGAGACCCCCAGAGGAACCCCGTAGGGACCAGAGCCCCCCCGTGGGACCCCGCGGGGACCGGAGAGCCCCCTGGGGGGGTGCCCGGGGGGGGGGCTCACATAGTAGAGGAGGTCTGTCCACCCTTCCATGGTGATGCACTGGAAGACGGTGAGCACGGCGAAGAGGATGTTGTCGAACTGCGTGATGCCGTAGTTGGGGCCCTCCCAGTACTTCTTGCACTTGGTGCCGTTGGGGCAGATCCGCGCCGGCTCGTCCGTCCCGCACGGCACCTCCACCTTGATCTCGTCTGGAGGGGGGGGACACGGGGTCAGGGACCCCCCCCCCCGGCTCCCCGAGAGGGAGCAGAAATAGCTCGCGCCAATTAACGGCGCTGGAATTAGCTCCCGCCAATTAATGGCGCCGTAATTAGGTTGTTCCACATCGGGACGGGGCCCCGGGGGGGGGGGGGGGGTGGTCGGGAAGGATCCGGCCCCGGTCCCGGTCCCGGTCCCAGTCCCGATCCCAATCCCAGCCCCACGGGGAGGGGGGGGCTGAGCCCTCTGCTGGGGGCTGGGGGGAAACTGAGGCATGGGGGGGGGACGGACATGGACTGGGGGGGGGGACCTGAGCCCTCTGCTGGGGGCTGGGGGGGAAACTGAGGCACGGTGCGTGTTGGGGGGGGGGTCCCGGGGGGGTACTGAGCCCTCTGCAGGGGGCTGGGGGGGGAACTGAGGCACCGGGGGGGGGGGGACATGGACTGGTGGGGGGGACCTGAGACCTCTGCTGGGGGCTGGGGGGGAATTGAGGCACAGTGATGCCGGGGGGGGGGGGTCCCGGGGGGGGTCCGGCGCCGTACCGGTGACCAGGTCGAAGCAGGTGGTGTGGAATTTGCCCATATAAAACTCCAGCCCGATGATGGCGAAGATGAGGATGGCGAAGAAGAGGAGGAGGCCGATCTGCAGCAGCGGGATCATCGCCTTCATGATGGACTTGAGGACGACTTGTAAACCTGCGCCAGGGCGGGTGAGCGGCCGCGGCCCCCCCCGGGACCCCCCCCCGGGTCCCCCCAACCTCCCATGGGACCCCCACTCACTTGGGATCCCCGAGACCAGCTTGAGGGGCCGCAGCACGCGCACGGCCCGCAGCGTCCGCAGGTCGAACTGGGAGCCCACCGTGGCCAGGATGCTGCGGGGGGGGGGCGAGGGGGGGGTTGGGGGTCAGGTGGGGGGGGGGGCACCTGCAAAAGGCCACCGAGAGCCACCCCGGGAGCCCCCGCGGCCACCACGAGCCCCCGCGGCTCTCGGTGGCCACGGGACCCCCAGGAAAAGCCGCCTGCCCCAAATGGGGCTCGGCCCAGGGGTCCCTGCAGCCCCCCCCCCCCCCCCGTGCGCCCCCCGCCTGGGGTCTCTGTGCCCCAAACTTGGGGTCTCCAACCCTGGGGTCCCCATGCCCCAAACCTGGGGTCCCTGTGCCCCAAACCTGGGGGGTTCCGTGTCCCTATCCTGGGGGTCCCCGTGCCCTAATCCAGGGGTCCCCATACCCCAACCCTGGGGGTCCCCGCACCCCAACCCTGGGGTCCCCGCACCCCAACCCTGGGGTCCCCGTGCCCTAATCCTGGGGTCCCTGCACCCCAACCCTGGGGTCCCCGTGCCCTAATCCTGGGGTCCCTGCTCCCCTGTCTTTGGGGTCTCCACACCCCCACCCTGGGGTCCCTGTGCCCCAAACTTGGGGTCCCTGTTCCCCTATCCTGGGGGTCCCCATGCCCCCACCCTGGGGTCCTTGCGCCCCCACCCTGGGGTCCCTGTGCCCCAAACTTGGGGTCCCCGCACCCCACCCTGGGGTCCCCGCACCCCCCCCCATCCCCACGACGCCGGGGGGGTCCCCGGGGTGCCGGGGGGGGGGGTCCCGGTGTCCGACCCCACCCCGCCCCCATCGGCGGCCCGAGGGGGGAGGGGCCCCTCCCGCCCGTCGCCATGGCAACCGGCTGAGCCCATTCACGGCGCCGTCCCCCCCCCGCCCCCCCCCCCCCCCCCCCCGTCCATTCATGCCCGTTGCCCCGGCGACGGCCGCGGTTCATTGATGAGGGCGGGGAGGGGCGGGGGGGGGGGCGCGGGGGGGGCAGGGTGCAAAACGCAAGGTGCGGGGGGGGGCAAGGTGCAGGGTGCAGGGGGTGCAGGGTGCAGGGGGTGCAGGGTGCAGGGGGTGCAGGGTGCAGGGTGCCAAGTGCAAGGTGCAGGGTGCAGGGGGTGTGCAGGGGGTGCAGGGTGCAAGGGGTGCAAGGTGCAGGGGGGGCAGGGGGAGATGCAGAGGGCGCAGGGGGTGCGGGGTGCAAGGGGTGAAGTGCAGGGGGTGAAGGTGCAAGGGGTGCAAGGTGCAGGGGGGGCAGGGGGAGATGCAGAGGGCGCAGGGGGTGCGGGGTGCAAGGGGTGAAGTGCAGGGGGTGAAGGTGCAAGGGGTGCAAGGTGCAGGGGGTGCAGGGGGTGCAGGTTGCCAGATGAAAGGTGCAGGGGGAGATGCAGAAGGTGCAGGGGGCGCAGGGTGCAGGGGGTGCAAGGTGCAGGGGGTGGGGGGGGAGATGCAGAGGGTGCAGGAGGTGCAGGGGGCGCAGGGTGAAGGGGGTGCAAGGTGCAGGGGGTATGCAGAGGGTGCAGGGGGTGCAGGGGGTGCAGGGGGAGATGCAGGGTGCAGGGGGTGCAGGGTGCCAGATGCAAGGTGCAGGGGGTGCAGGGGGAGATGCAGAGGGTGCAGGAGGTGCAGGGGGTGCAGGGTGCAAGGGCTGCAAGGTGCAGGGGGTGCAGGGGGTGCAGGGGGAGATGCAGAGGGTGCAGGGGGTACCAGGGGCAGGGGGTGCACGGGGCAGGGGGCAGAGGGTGCAGGGTGCTCTGGGTGCTCAGGGTGCCCCCGGCAGCGCTCAGCACCCCAGCAGCACCCCGGGGTGCCCCTGAACTGCCGGGCACACCAAGCCCCAAGGCAGCAGCCGCCCCCCTGGCGCTCCCTGCCTCAGTTTCCCCACCGCTCCCCCCCCAGCGGGCAGCAGCCCCGCGGGCTTCGGGGCGCCCCCGGGGCCGGGAGCCGGGGCTGAGCCACGGCAGCGGGTGCCGGGAGGGCGGCGGCGCTGGCGGTGACGGCACGGGGAAATGTTGTGACAGCGCCAAGAGGCGCCTGCAGCGCCGGGGCCGCGGGCGAGCTCCGAGGTGGCAATTACCAGCGGCAGGGGGGGGCTGCAGCGCCGTGCATGAGGGTGCCGTGTACGCGTGTGCACACACACGTGTATGAGCGTGCAAAGCGCACCATGCACGCACGTGGCTCCGGCGCACGGCGTCGCGGTGCACGTGGCCGGCACCCGCGCCAAGCTCTGAGCATGGCACCCGGTGCTGGGGGTCCGGAGGGGTCCGGGAGGGTCCGGGGGGGTCTGGGGGGGTCCGGGGGGCCCGGGTTTTGGGCGCGGGGCTCACCCGGTGAGGACGACCACGAAGTCCATCACGTTCCAGCCGTTGCGCAGGTAGGAGCCTTTGTGGAAGGCGAAGCCCAGCGCGATGATCTTGATCCCCGCCTCGAAGCAGAAGATGCCGATGAAGTACGGCTCCGTGTCGTCCTGGGGACGGGGGCACGCGTCAGGACACCCCCCCTGGGGCTGGGGGGGGGCACTGCCCGGGGTGGGGGGCACTGACCGAGGGGGGGGGGGCCCTGCTGTCCCCAACCCCCCCCCCCAAGCTGGGCGCTGCCAAGCAGGGGCGGCCGCCGCTCCCCGCCTGGCCCAGATTCCCCGGCACGGAGGAAAGTGGGACGCGGGCGGCTCCGGGGGGAGCACGGGGGGGGCCGCAGTGGGGGTGGGGGGGGGGGGATGGGATGGGATTGGGGGGGGGCTCACCAGCCGCTCCGACATGGGGGTCTTGTCCTCGTCGGGCAGGTGCTGCTCCAGCGCCAGGACGATGCAGTTGGCGATGATGGTGGCTAAAATCATGTACTCAAAAGGAGTGCACCTGGTCAAGGAAAAACCCTGGGGGGGGGTCCGGGGGGTGTGGGGGGGGGCAGCCGAGGGGGAAACTGAGGCTGGAAAGGGGCCGGGGAGAGGCAGGAGGTGGTGGAGGCGGCGGGGGGGCCGCGGGAGCCCGGCAGCGCGCGGCGGCTCCTTGATGTCCCCATCAAAGGCCCGACCCGGCGGCCCCGGAGGGAGCCGCGATCAAAGCGCCGCGGCCGCAGCGGGACCGGGGCGAGCCACGGGGCAAGGGGGGGGCACCCGGAGACAACACGGGGGGGGGGGGGGCTGCAGCAGCGGGAGGGGGGCACCAGGGAGGGGGGGGCCTCGTGGCTCCTTGCTGCACCCCGAGCACGGCACGGCACGGCACGGGGACGCCGGCAGCACCAGAACTGCGGCAGCCACGTGCTGGCACCGCGCGGGAGCTCCCCGGCACCGCGCGGCGAGCCGGCACCGGGGTCCGGGACGAGGGTCCGGGACGAGGGCCCAGCACCACGCAGCTCTCCGCGGTGCTGGCTCTCACGCCCGGCACACCGACGCGTTTGGGCCGTTCGGCACGGCCCCGTGGCCTGGCACGGCACGGCTCGCCGGCACCGCGGCACGCCGCGCGCGAGCCGGCACCGCTCCCTGGCACAGCACCGCGAGCCGGCACCGCTCCCTGGCACGCCGCGGCTCCCCGGCACGGCTCAGCCCTCTGGCACCGCTCCCCGGCGCACCGCGGCTCCCCGGCACGGCCACGCGGCCGCACCGCAGCCCCGAGCCCTGCGCCCGCAGGATGGGACCCACCGGAGGGGGGAAGGGGCGGCGGGGTGGGGGCGAGGGGGTGCGAGTGCAGCCCCCCCCCGGGCCCCCTCCGTGCCCCCCACCCCTCCCCGCGGCCCCCGCCCTCGCCGCCAGCCTCCGTCACGGTGTCAGCGCCCCGCCCGCGACCCCGCTGCGACAGCGGCAGCGGCGCCCGCGGCACCGCCGCCAAAACCCTCCTGGCACGGCGCGGTGCCGGCGGCGAGGGACGGGGGGGGGGGACAGCGGCCCTTTTGGGTGGGGGGGGGCTCGGGGCAGCAGCAGAGGCTGCCCCCCCCCGGACCCCCCCAGCCAGGCTCGTCCCGCTGCGGCACGGCCCCCGCGGCAGCTGGCAGGACGCCGGGCACGCTGCCCGAGCGCCGCGGTTTGGGGGGGGGTTCTGGGACCCCCCCCCCCTCCCGGGCACGGTGCGAGCACGCGGCGGTGCCGGCGGGCTTCGCTTCCACGTGGCAGATCCCCCCCCCCCTCCCCAAAAACCACGTCCCCCCCCACGTGTCCCCGTCCCCCCCCGTTTGCCCCCCGGCGTTTCGGCGCAGCGCCGGCCGCATCCCCACGGCCGTTGCACCGCGCGCTGCGGCGCACATGCCCAGTTCGGCACCGGCTGTCCAAAGCACCCCCAAAAACACCACTGTGCCCCCCCCCGGACCCCCCCCGGGACCACCAGCACCCGGTGGGGATCCCCGCTTGGGGACGCGCTCCCGACCCAAGGGGGGGGTTTGGGGTTAAGGGGGTCCCGGTGAGGGGTCGGCACCAGAGACCCCAATCCCCGTTCTGGGGGGGTACTGGGATAAAGGGACGGGGGGACCCCCCCCCTATCCCAGCACGGCCCCCCCAAACCGCGCGGCTCCGGGGCCAGGCAGGGACAGGGCACGGCCGCGGGGGGGGGGCAGAGGGGGGCCGGGGAACCCAATGTGGGTCAGGGGGATGGGGCCGGGAATGGGGCCGGGGCCTGGCGCAGTGCAGGGGTGGGGGGACCAGGAGGGGGGGGCGGGGGGACGGGGACCCCAAAATGGGGACGGGGACCCCAGGACGGGGACAGGGACCCCAGGATGGGGTGATGGGGGACGTGGTGCATGGCAGGGGGGACAGGGGCAGGGACCCCAGGACAGGGACGGGGACCCCAAGACATGGATGGGGACCCCAGGATGGGGACGGAGACCCCAGGATGAGGATGGGGACAAGGTGCAGGGCAGGGGGGGACCCCAAAATGGGGATGGGGACCTGGCGCAGGGCAGGGGGACAGGGATGGGGACCCCAGGGCAGGAACTGGGACATGGCGCAGGGCAGGGATGTGGTGGTCCGGGAGGAGGGGCAGGGGGAATGGGGACCCCAGAAAGGGGACGGGGACCCCGAGATGGGGACGGGGACGTGGTGCAGGGGCAGGGGGACGGGGATGGGGACCCCCAGAACAGGGATGGGGACAAGGAGCTGGTGCTGGGCACGGATCAGGGGACCCCAGTGTGGGGACAGGGCCGTGGTGTAGGGCAGGGGGACGGGGACCCCGTTTTGGGGACAGGGGACCCCATTTTAGGGATGGGGACTCAGAGCAGGCCAAGGGGACGGGAACGGGGATGAGGACCCCCGTTTTGGGGACGGGGACCCGAAGCAGGTCAAGGGGAAGGGAAGGGGGATGCGGCATTGGGATGGGGATGGGGACCCTGTTTTAGGGACAGGGGATGTGGTGCAGGGCAGGGGGATGGGGACCCCATTTTGGGGATGGGGACCCGGAGCAGGTCAAGGGGACAGGAACGGGGATGGGGACCCCCATTTTGGGGATGAGGACCTGGTGTAAGTCAAGGGGATGGGAATGGGGATGGGGACCCCAGCCCGGGGATGGGGAACCCGGAATGGGGACAGGGACCCCAGGGGAGGGACGGGAACCCCAGGAGAGGGACGGGAACCCCAGGACTGGATGGGGACCCCAGGACTGGATGGGGACCCTGGAATAGGGGACAGGGACCCCGGGATGGGGACGGGGACCCCAGGAGAGGGACGGGGACCCCAGGACTGGGAGGGGGGACCCCAGGACCAGGCTGGGTTCGTGGTGCAGGGCAGGGGAACGCATCCCCCGTTACGGGTCCAAGGACCCGGAGCCGGCAGGGCGGGCAGGGGCGCAGCTCCCGCTTTGGGGCCGGGGTCCCGAGGAATGGGGGGGGGGGGGGGTCCCGGGGTGGGGGGGGGTGGTCCCCCCAAAGGATATGGCCATTTCGGTGATCTTTTTGGCGTACTTCCTCACCACGTTGTCCTCGCTGAAGAGGAAGAGGTTGTAGAGGGCCATGGTGCGGGCGCGCTGGGCCATCGACTGCTTGTACATCCTCTGCGCCCCGGGGGGGCCACCCTGACGGGCCCCCCCGGCGCCCCGACCCCCTGCGGCACCCACATTTGTCCCGGGGGGGCCGCCTGCCCCGTAGCGGGCCGGGGCCTCGTCGCCGAAGCGAGCCATGGAGCGAGAGCCAAGGGCCGGGGGGGGGGGTGGGGGGGGGCGGGGGGGTCACGGTGGTGCCGAGGCCGGGGGGGGGGGGGACAGGGGGGCCTCACATCCCATGGGATGCCCCGGGGGGGGGGGAGGGGTCAGGCGGCGGCGGGGGGGGCGGAGGGCGCGGGGGGCATCGTCCCCCCCCCCCTGCGCGTCCCCTTCCCCGGCGAGGGAGGGGAGCTGGGGCAGCCCCCCCCCCGGAAAAAATGGAGCGCGGAGAGGTGGGGGGGCACCCCCGGGGAGGGTGGGGGGCTGGGGGGGGGCAGAGCAGGTGGGGGGGGGGAGATGCCCCAATGCAGCTGGAGGTGGGGGGGGGGCAGCACTCCCCCCGGCACCCCCCCAAAAATAAAAATAAAGGAGCCCCCGGTGGGGCGGGGGGGCCCCGAGTGTGTCCCCCCCCCCTCCCCAAAAAAAGGGGGGGGGTCCTGGGGGGGGGGGGGGAAGAGAGAGGTGGGTGCAGGGGGGGTGAGGGTGGGGGGGTGAGGAGGGGGGGGGCAGCCCCCGGGGGGGCTGAAGGGGGGGACGCGGGGGGGGGGCCGAAAATCTGCTGGGCTCAGCGGGTTCGGCGCAGCGGCGCAGCGCGGCCCCCTCCCCCCCCGCGGCGCCCGCCCCAAAAAAAAAAAAGCCCGGGGGCAGCAAAAAAAAAAAAAAAAAATGGGGACCCCCCCTGCGGGAAAGGGAAAGGAAATCGGAGGTCCTCCCCCCGCAGGAAAAAAAAAAAAAACACCAAAAAGAGAGCCCCAAAAATAGAAATCGCGCCCCCCCTCCCCCAAAAATAGAAATCGCCCCCCTCCCGGAAATAGAAACCCCCCAAAAATAGAAAGCGGCCCCGAAAAAAACGTAGAAACGGCCCAAAAGGTGAGCGACCCCCCCCCCAAAAAAATAAATTTAAATCCCCCCCCCCCGGGCTTTAGGGGCTCCGGCCGCCGGCCGCTCTCACGCCGGCATCGCGGGCCGCTGCGGCCCGGGGCTGCTGCCAAGGGCCCGGCGCTGCCGGTGCTGGTCCGGTGCTGGGCCCGGTGCTGGCCCGGTGATGCCCGGTGCTGGCCCGGTGCTGGCCCAGTGATGCCCGGTGCTGGTCCGGTGGTGCCCGGTGGTGGCCCGGTGTTGCCGGTTCTGGCCCGGTGCTGTCCCGGTGATGCCCGGTGGTGGCCAAGTGATGCCCGGTGGTGGCCAAGTGATGCCCGGTGCTGGCCCGGTGCTGGCCCGGTGCTGGTCCGGTGATGCCCGGTGCCAGCCCGGTGATGCCCGGTGCTGGTCCGGTGCTGCCAACGCTCGCCCGGTGCTGCCGGTGCCGGCCCGGTGCTGCCAACGCTCGCCCCGTCTGCTGGCCCCGGCGGTGCCCGGTCGGTGCCCGGCGGTGCCGGCGGTGGTACCGGTGGTGCCGGCGGTGCCGGTGGTGGTGCCGGCGGCGGTGCCGGTGGAGCCTTCGGCCTCAGCCCCGCATCATCTCGGCGTGGGGCGCAGCCAAGCCCGGCGCGGTGCCGGCGGCGCAGAGCGGGGGGCCGCGGGGCCCGGCCGCCACCCCCCCATGGGGCTCCCCGGCGGCGGTGGTGGTGATGATGAAGATGATGATGATGATGGTGGTGGCGGCGGCGGGGATATGGAGGGCTTCGTTACCCTGTTCTTCCTCCTCCTCCTCCTCCTCCTCCTCCTCCTCCTCCTCCTCCTCCTCCTCCTCCTCGCGGGTTACGGCTAAAATAAGCCCGGTGCTGGGGAGGGAGGGGGAGGAGGAGGAGGAGGGGAGGGGGAGGGGGAGGAGGAGGAGGAGGAGGAGGGGGAGGAAGGTCTGATTCACCCATTCACCGATTCTTCACCGGCTCACCGGGAGCTGGGGCACGGCCGGGATCGGGCCCCGAGCGCGGGGGCCGGGGGGGTCCAGGGGGGTCAGGGGGGTCTGGGGGGGTCCGAGGGGTCCAGGGGGGTCTGGGGTGGGGGGTCTGGGGGGCATCTGGGGGGTCCGGGGGGGTCTGGGGGACTCCAGGGGGGTCCGGGGGGGGTCCGAGGGGGTCCAGAGAGGTCTGGGGGGTCCATGGGGGGGCCGTGGGGGGGCCAGGGGGGCTGGGGTACGGATCCGGGCAGGGGGTGCACGGCAGGGGGTGAGGGGGCAAGGGTGTAAAGGGCCGCGTGCAAACAGGGGCGGGGGGAGGGCGTGGGAATGTGTAAATGGTGCAAGGGTGCACAGCGCCACGTGCAAATGGGGGGGGGGGGCAGGGGTGTGCAAACCCATGGTGTAAATGGTGCCAAGGCGTGCAGGACCACGTGCAAACGGGTGCAGGACGGGCAGGGTGGTGCAAATGCACGGCGTAAAGTGTGCAAGGGCGGGCAGGACCAGGTGCAAATGGGTGCAGGACGTGCACAAGCAGGGTGTGAAGGGTGCAAATGCGCGCAGGACGTGCAGGGTGGTGCAAATGCACGGCGTAAAGTGTGCAAGGGTGCAAAGAGCCAGGCGCAGACGCGTGCGGGAGGTGCGGGGTGCGCGCAAGCACGGGCAGGATGAGTGCAAGGGCGCGCAGGACAACGTGCAAACGCATGCAGGGGGTGCAAACCCACGGTGTAAGTGTGCAAGGGCGCGCAGGACAACGTGCAAACGCGTGCAGGGGGTGCACGAGCGCGGGCAGGATGCGTGCAAGGGCGCCCGGGACACAATGGGCACGCGTGTGCACGGCCCCATGTGCCATGGCGGGGGGGGGGGGGGGGGGGGGCAAGGGTGTGCACACGTGCGTGCGAGGCTGGGCACGACCGGGCACACGCGCAGCCCCAGGCAGCCCCCACACGTGCCCCCGCCCGCCCCAGCGTCCCCGTCCCCAAAACGGCCCCAAAACGTCCCCCAAATGTGCCCCCAAACGTGCCCCAAAATGTCCCCCAAAATGTCCCCAAAATGTCCCCCAAATGTCCCCAAAACGGCCCCAAAGCGTCCCCTAAATGTCCCCCAAGCGTCCCGAAAATGTGCCCAAAGTGTGCTCCCAAAGTCCCCAAATTGTCCCCCAAATATCCCCCCAAAATGTCCCCAAAACATCCCCCAAACGTCCCCCAAAATGTGCCCCCAAACATCTCCCAAAATGTCCCCAAAACGTCCCCCAAATGTGCCCAAAAATGTGCCCCCAAACGTGCCCCAAAATGTCCCCCAAAATGTCCCCAAAACATCCCCCAAATGTGCCCCAAAATGTGCCCCCAAACGTCCCAAAAACATTCCCCAAATGTCCCCCAAACGGCCCCAAAGCGTCCCCTAAATGTCCCCCAAGCGTCCCGAAAATGTGCCCAAAATGTGCCCCCCAAGTCCCCAAATTGTCCCCCAAATATCCCCCCAAAACATCCCCAAAACGTCCCCAAAATGTCCCCCAAACGTCCCCATCTGTCCCACAGACCCCACTCTCGGGGAGACTTCGGGGTGCAGGTTTGGGGGATTTGGGGGGATTTGGGGACGGGGGAATGGGGACAGGGGATTTGGGGCTGGGGGTGTTTTGGGGTGCAGGTTTTGGGGCTGGGGGATTTGGGGACGGGGGGGATTTGGGGACAGGATTTGGGGTTGGGGGGGATTTGGGGACGGGGGATTTGGGGTTGAGGGGGATTTGGGGTTGGGGGGATTTGGGGTTGGGGGGATTTGGGGTGCGGGATTTGGGGACGGGAGTTTTGGACAGGGGGATTTGGGGATGGGGAATTTGGGGTTGGGGGGATTTGGGGTGCAGGACTTGGGGGACAGGGGTGCTTTGGGGACGGGGGATTTGGGGTTGGGGGGGTTTGGGGTTGGGAGGATTTGGGGTGCAGGATTTGGGGATGAGGAATTTGGGGTTGGGGGGATTTGGGGTGCAGACTTTGGGGATGGGATTTCGGGACAGGGGATTTGGGGACAGGGGGATTTGGGGTTGGGGGGCGATTTGGGGTTGGGGGGATTTGGGGTGCAGGATTTGGGGACAGGGGATTTGGGGATGAGGAATTCGGGGAGGGGGGGATTTGGGGTTGGGGGGATTTGGGGTGCGGGATTTGGGGACGGGGGGATTTGGGGACGGGGGGAATTGGGGTTGGGGGGTTTTGGGGTTGGGGGGATTTGGGGTGCAGGATTTGGGGACAGGGGATTTGGGGATGAGGAATTCGGGGAGGGGGGGATTTGGGGTTGGGGGGATTTGGGGTGCGGGATTTGGGGACGGGGGGATTTGGGGACGGGGGGAATTGGGGTTGGGGGGTTTTGGGGTTGGGGGGATTTGGGGTGCAGGATTTGGGGATGGGATTTGGGGATGAGGAATTTGGGGATGAGGAATTTGGGGTTGGGGGGATTTGGGGTGCGGGATTTGGGGACAGGGGGAATTTGGGGACGGGGGATTTGGGGTTGGGGGGGTTTGGGGTTGGGAGGATTTGGGGTGCAGGATTTGGGGATGAGGAATTTGGGGTTGGGGGGATTTGGGGTGCAGACTTTGGGGATGGGATTTCGGGACAGGGGATTTGGGGACAGGGGGATTTGGGGTTGGGGGGCGATTTGGGGTTGGGGGGATTTGGGGTGCAGGATTTGGGGGACGGGGTGCTTTGGGGATGGGGGATTTGGGGATGAGGAATTTGGGGATGAGGAATTTGGGGTTGGGGGGATTTGGGGTGCGGGATTTGGGGACAGGGGGAATTTGGGGACGGGGGCGTCTGGGGACAGGGGCCTGGGTACGAGCCATGCCGGCGGCAGCCCCGCGGCCCCCCCGCGCCCCAATAAGCGGGTCGCGGCCCCCCCCCCGGCCCCCCCCTGACGTCAGCCCCTTTGTCCGAGCCTTTTGTCCCGCGGCCGCCGCGGGGCTGGGGGCGGGCGGGACCCCCCCGCGGGACCCCCCCGCGCCGCTTTCACCATTTCCGCGCCTTTTTGCCCCAGAAAAGCGCAGCGCCCCGGGCTGCCGGCTGCGGCCGAGCTGCAGGAGCGGGGCGGGGGGGGGGGGGGGGGCAGAGCGGGGGGGTCCCCGGCGGGGTTGTCCCCATGGGGGGGGGGGGGGGTCGGGTGCCCCCTCCCAGCACCGGGGACCCCAAAACACCCGGCGGGGGGGCGCACGGGGGGACGGCACGAGGCGGCACGGCCCCACATGAGTGTGCACGGACCTAAATGCGTGTGCACAGCCCCATTTATGTGTGCATGGCCCCATTTATGTGTGCACAGCCCCATATGAGTGTGCACAGCCCCATTTACGTGTGCACGGCCCCATTTACATGTGCACGGCCCCACATGAGTGTGCACAGCCCCATTTGTGTGTGCACGGCCCCATTTATGTGTGCACGGCCCCATATGAGTGTGCACAGCCCCATATGAGTGTGCACAGCCCCATTTGTGTGTGTACAGCCCCATTTATGTGTGCACAGCCCCATTTACGTGTGCACAGCCCCATTTACGTGTGCACGGCCCCATATGAGTGTGCACGGCCCCATTTGTGTGTGCACAGCCCCATTTACGTGTGCACGGCCCCATATGAGTGTGCACAGCCCCATTTGTGTGTGCACAGCCCCATTTACGTGTGCACGGCCCCATATGAGTGTGCACGGCCCCATATGAGTGTGCACGGCCCCATTTGTGTGTGCACGGCCCCATTTATGTGTGCATGGCCCCATTTATGTGTGCACAGCCCCATATGAGTGTGCACAGCCCCATTTACGTGTGCACGGCCCCATTTACATGTGCACGGCCCCACATGAGTGTGCACAGCCCCATTTGTGTGTGCACGGCCCCATTTATGTGTGCACGGCCCCATATGAGTGTGCACAGCCCCATATGAGTGTGCACAGCCCCATTTGTGTGTGTACAGCCCCATTTATGTGTGCACAGCCCCATTTACGTGTGCACAGCCCCATTTACGTGTGCACGGCCCCATATGAGTGTGCACGGCCCCATTTGTGTGTGCACAGCCCCATTTACGTGTGCACGGCCCCATATGAGTGTGCACAGCCCCATTTGTGTGTGCACAGCCCCATTTACGTGTGCACGGCCCCATATGAGTGTGCACGGCCCCATATGAGTGTGCACGGCCCCATTTGTGTGTGCACGGCCCCATTTATGTGTGCATGGCCCCATTTATGTGTGCACAGCCCCATATGAGTGTGCACGGCCCCATTTGTGTGTGCACAGCCCCATTTACGTGTGCACGGCCCCATATGAGTGTGCACGGCCCCATTTGTGTGTGCACAGCCCCATTTACGTGTGCACGGCCCCATATGAGTGTGCACAGCCCCATTTGTGTGTGCACAGCCCCATTTACGTGTGCACGGCCCCATATGAGTGTGCACGGCCCCATATGAGTGTGCACGGCCCCATTTGTGTGTGCACGGCCCCATTTATGTGTGCACGGCCCCATTTACGTGTGCACGGCCCCATATGAGTGTGCACAGCCCCATTTGTGTGTGCACAGCCCCATTTACGTGTGCACGGCCCCATATGAGTGTGCACGGCCCCATATGAGTGTGCACGGCCCCATTTGTGTGTGCACGGCCCCATTTGTGTGTGCACCGCCCCATTTATGTGTGCACGGCCCCATATGAGTGTGCACAGCCCCATTTACGTGTGCCCGGCCCCATTTACGTGTGCACGGCCCCATATGAGTGTGCACAGCCCCATTTATGTGTGCACGGCCCCATATGAGTGTGCACGGCCCCATTTATGTGTGCACGGCCCCATTTATGTGTGCACGGCCCCATATGAGTGTGCACGGCCCCATTTATGTGTGCACGGCCCCATATGAGTGTGCACGGCCCCATTTATGTGTGCACGGCCCCATTTATGTGTGCACGGCCCCATATGAGTGTGCACAGCCCCATTTATGTGTGCACGGCTCCATATGAGTGTGCACAGCCCCATTTATGTGTGCACGGCCCCATATGAGTGTGCACAGCCCCATTTATGTGTGCACGGCCCCATATGAGTGTGCACAGCCCCATTTATGTGTGCACGGCCCTATATGAGTGTGCACGGCCCTAAATGCGTGTGCACGGCCCCATGGGTGTGCATGGCCCCACACACATGTGCACAGCCCCATACGTGTGTGCACGGCCCCACATGTGTGTGCACGGCCCTGAATGCGTGTTCTCAGCCCCATGTGTGTGCGCACAGCCCCACACGCATGTGCATGGCCCCAAATGTGTGTGCACGGCCCTAAGTGTGTGTGCACGGCCCCGTATGAGTGTGCACAGCCCTATGTGCGTGTGCCCAGCCCCACACGCGTGTCCCCGGCCCCACACGCGTGTGCCCAGCCCCACACACGTGTGCCCGGCCCCACACACATGTGCCCAGCCCCACACGTGTGTGCTCGGCCCCACACACATGTGCCCGGCCCCACACATGTTTCCCCAGCCCCACACGCGTGTGCCCAGCCCCACACGCGTGTCCCCAGCCCCACACGCGTGTGCCCGGCCGCCCCCGCAGCCCCAGCACCTTCCTGGCCGGCCGCCGGAGCAGCCGCGGCCCCGTGCCAGCACCACCGGCCCCCACCAAACACGGGGAACCCCCCCCCCCAAAAAAAAATCCCCCCCCCCCGCAGCCCCCAGCCGCCCCCACCGGAGGGATGGGGGTCGTGGGGGGGGGGGGGGGTCTGGGGGTCTCAGCCCCACACGCGGTGGGGCAGGATGCGGCCGGGGCTGGCGGCGTGCCCCGAGCAGACGGGGCCTCACGCTGCGCCGGCAGCCGGTGCGGGGCCGGGGGGGGGGGCAGGGGGGGGGCCGGATCCGGCCCCGGTCCCGGGATGGTGCTGGGGGGGGGGTGAGGGGGGGGGTAAATGGGGGGGCTGGGGGGGCTAGGGGTGCCCCCCAGCCCCCTGTGGCCGCATCCTGCACCGGGCATCCGCAGCGCTGGGCCTGGGGTCCCCAAGGTCCTCCATGTGTCCCCCCCCATGGCTGTGTGTCCCCCCCATGTCCCTCTGTCCCCTCAATGTCCCTCTGTCCCCCCCCATGTCCCTCTGTCCCCCCCATGTCCCTCTGTCCCCTCAATGTCCCTCTGTCCCCCCCCATGTCCCTCTGTCCCCCCCACGTCCCTCTGTCCCCCCCCATGTCCCTCTGTCCCCCCCCCAGGATCGCCCCGTCCCCAAACCTGGTTCCCGGGGCTCTTTTGCTGGGGGGGGACAGGGACCCCCGGGGACCCCCCAGGATGGGGACACGGCACCGACAGCCCCGGTCCGTCCGTGTGTCGGTTGGGGACCCAAATTTGGGGACGGGGACAAGGACAAGGATGGGGACGGGGCAGAGACGTGATTACCGGGGATGTGACATCATTACCGGAGGTGTGACCTCATTACCGGAGGTGTGACCTCATTACCAGGGGTGTGACCTCATTACAGGGGGTGTGACCTCATTACCGGGGGTGTGACCTCATTACAGGAGGTGTGACCTCATTACTGCAGTGTGACCTCATTACCGGAGGTGTGACGTCATTAGCAGAGGTGTGGCCTCATTACTGGAGGTGTGCTATCATTAGGAGGGTATGATGTCATTACCGGGGATGTGACCTCGTTACTAGAGGTGTGACGTCATTACTGGAGGTGTGATGTCATTAGGAGGGTGTGACCTCATTACCGGAGGTGTGACCTTATTACCAGGGGTGTGACCTTGTTACTGGAGGAGTGACGTCATTAGCAGAGGTGTGATGCCATTAGCAGGCTGTGACCTCATTACTGAGGGTGTGATGTCATTAGCAGGCTGTGACCTCATTACTGGGGTGTGACGTCATTACTGGGAGGTGTGATGTCATTACCGAGGCTGTGACCCCATTGCTGACAAACTTTCCATGGGCCTGGCCCCACACTGGGGTCTCACCCCCCCCCCCATTCCCCATTTTGCCCATTCTTTGACGTTCTTCCCCCAAAACCCCAGCCCATCCCCGAGGCCACGAGGCCGGGACAGCCCCGTCCTGGTGTCCCCCCCGTGCCACCGGGGGCCTGGTGGTGGCCCTGGGGCCTGCTGGTGGCACTGGGGCCTGCTGGTGGTGGGGCCCGTTGCTATGGGGCCCCGTTGCCATGGTGCCCGTCTCCATGGTTCCCGTTGCCATGGGCAGCCGTAAAGCAGCGCCGCCGCAGCGCCTGGCTGCCCCCGCGGCCCGTTGTCAGGACCGGCCGTGGGGCGCCATTGTCATGGTGCCCCGTTGCCATGGGAACCGTTGCCACGGGCAGCCGCGGGTGAGCGCTGCGGCGGCGGCGGGGGCGGTGCCGGAAGCGGGGGAGGCCCCGCCCCGTTTGGGGGCCGTGACGTCACTGGCCGCCTGGTGACGTAGCGGAAGAGGCGGGGCGCGAGGAGCGGAGCAGGAAGAGGTCGGTGGGGCGGGGGGGGAGGGGCCGGGACCAGTAAGGGCGGGGGGGGGGAACTGGGAGGGCTCCCAGTGCGGACTGGGGGGGCGCGGGGCTCGGACTGGGGGGGCTCCCAGTCCGTACTGGTGGCCGCGAGCCTCATACTGGGGGGGGGTCCTGCCCCAGTCCTTACTGGTTTGCTCCCAGTCCCGTACTGGTTTCCCCCCAGTCCCTTACTGGTGTGCCCCCGTCCCCTTACTGGTGTGCCCCCGTCCCCTTACTGGTTCCCCCCAGCCCCCTTACTGGTTCCCCCCAGCCCCTTACTGGTTCCCCCCAGCCCCTTACTGGTTTCCAGCAGCTCCTTACTGTTTCCCCCCGGCCCCTTACTGGTTTCCCCCCGGCCCCTTACTGGTATGCCCCCGGCCGCTTACTGGTGTGCCCCTAGCCCCTTACTGGTTTCCCCCCATCCCTTACTGGTGTGCCCCCGAGCCCGTTACTGGTTCCCCCCAGCCCCTTACTGGTGTGCCCCCAGCCCCTTACTGGTGTGCCCCCAGCCCCTTACTGGTTTCCCCCCATCCCTTACTGGTGTGCCCCGAGCCCCTTACTGGTGTGCCCCGAGCCCCTTACTGGTTCCCCTGAGCCTGTTACTGGTTTCCCCCCCAGCCCCTTACTGGTTTCCCCCCAGCCCCTTAGTGGTTCCCCCCCATCCCTTACTGATTTCCCCCCCATCCCTTACTGGTTTCCCCCCAGTCCCTTACAGGTGTGCCCCCCAGCCCCTTACTGGTTCCCCCCATCCCTTACTGGTTTCCAGCAGCCGCCCGTTGCCCCCCAGCTCCCCCAGTCCCGGGGGCTCCGGAGACCGGCGCCATGGTGAGTGCGGGGGGGGCCGAGCCTCCCCCTCCCCCTTCCCCTCCCCCCCCCTTCCCCTTAACCCCCCCCGGCCTTTGGGGACCCCCCTGGGACCCCCGGGACCCCCCTGGGACCCCTTGGGGACCCCCCCAGAACCCTTGGGGACCCCTCTGGGACCTTTGAGGACCCCCCCGGGACCCCCCCAGGGACTCCCCTGGGACCCTCGACGACCCCTCAGGACCCCTCGGGGACCCCCCCAAGGCCCCCCCAGGCCTTTGGGACCCCCCCGGGACCCCCAGGACCCCACCCCGGAACCCTCGGGGACACCCCTGGGACCCCCCCGGCACCCCCCCAGGGACCCCCAGGACCCTCCTGAGACCCTCGGGGACCCCCCCCTGGACCCCTCAAGGACCCCTACGGGACCCTTGGGGAGCCCCCAGGGACTCCCAGAACCCCCCAGGCCCTTGGGAACCCTACTGGGACCCCCCCGGGACTCTTGGGGACCCCCCCCGGGACCCCCAGGACCCCCTCGGG
>NW_027663890.1:0-16411 GCF_964034855.1 Anser brachyrhynchus
GTGGCGGATGTCGACGCCCTGAGGGGGACGCGGGGCTCAGCGGCACCGGGACCAGGCCCCGGCACCGGGACCAGGCCCCGAGACCAGGCCCCGGTACCGGGACCCCAACCCCCCCCGCCGCTCATCCGCCCGCTCCACGCCCGCCCAAACCCCCCTCCCTCCTCCATCGCTCTCCCCTCGTCTCAACGGAGCGCGGCCGGGCCCCCCCGAGCCGCTCCCGCCGGCGGATGGCGGCGGATTCGCGGCCCCCCCCTCCCGGCCCGGCCGGGCCGCTCCCGGACCCACCATGGCGGCGGATGGAGGGAGAGGAGAGGCCGCGCGCGCGCCGCGGGGGGTTATGGGAGAGAGAGAAGCGCTTCCGGTGGGCCGGCCGGAAGTGGGGCAGGGGACCGCTCTGCGCGGCGCTACTCGGTGGTGCTGGAGGACTCGCCCTCGTCCAATGGGAACGCGGCGGCGACCATAGAGGCGGAGTGGAGGGCAGAGTGTCCACCTGTGGAGGACTCCGCTCCGGCTTAATTAATTAAATCCGTTAATTGCGTTTCCCGGCGGACAGGCGGCAGGAGGGACAGCGGCGGGGCCGCGGTGCACGCCGGGACGGTGGCGGAGCCCCTCCCGGCGCCGCCGCCCCGGGGCCGTGGCTGGAAAACCGGGCCCTGCCCGCATCCAAGATGGCCACCGCGGCCTCGCTGCCAGGCCTCCCCGTTGCCATGGCTACGCCGCTCCCATTGGCTGAGACGCCGCCGTGGGGACCTCGGTGGCCGTGGGGGCCCTACAAGGAATGGGGACACCCAAAAATGGGGACCTCGGTGGCCATGGGGACCCTACAAAGAAGGGGGACACCCCAAAAATGGGGAGACCCCAAGGAATGGGGACCCTATGAGGAATGGGGACACCCCAAAAATGGGGACACCCCAAAAATGGGGAGACCCCAAGGAATGGGGACCCTATGAGGAATGGGGACACCCCAAAAATGGGGAGACCCCAAGGAATGGGGACCCTATGAGGAATGGGGACACCCCAAAAAATGGGGACCTTGGTGGCCGTGGGGGCCCTACAAGGAATGGGGACCCCCCAAAGGATGGGGACACCCCAAAAATGGGGACCCTACAAAGAAGGGGAACACCCCCAAATGATGGGGACACTGCAAGGAATGGGGACACCCAAAAAAATGAGGACACCCCAAAAAGTGGGGACCTTGGTGACCATGGGGACCCTACGAGGAATGGGGACACCCCCAAAAATGAGGACCCTACAAAAAATGGGGACCCTACAAAGAAGGGGACATCCCAAAGAACGGGGACACCCCAAAAATGGGGACCTTGGTGGCCATTGGGACCCTACAAAAATGGGGACACCCAAAAATTGGGGACCTTGGTGACCATTGGGGATCCTACAAGGAATAGGGACACCCCAAAGGATGGGGACCTTGGTGGCCATTGGGGACCCTACAAAAAATGGGGACCCCACAAAGAAGGGGGACACCCCAAAGAATGGTGACACCCGCAAAAATGGGGACCCTACAAAAAATGGAGACCCTACAAAGAATGGGGACTTTGGTGTCCATTGGGGTGACCCTACAAGGAATGGAGTCCCCACAAAGAATGGGGACCCTACACAGAAAGGGGACCCTACAAAAAATGGGGACCCTACAACGATGGGGGACACCCCAAAAAATGGGGACCCCACAAGGAATGGGGACCCTACAAAAAATAGGGACACTACAAGGACCGGTGACCCTACAAATGGAGACCCTACGAGGAACGGGGACCCCACAAAGAAGGGTGACACCCCAAGAAATGGGGACACCCCCAAAAAATGGGGACCCAACAAAGGGGGACACCCCAAAGAAGGGGGACACCCAAAAAAATTGGGACCCTAAAAAGAAGGGGAACACCCCAAAAAATGGGGACACCCCAAAAAATGGGGACCCTACAAAGAAGGGGGACACCTCGGTGGCCATTGGGACCTCGGGAGTGGGATCTGGGGGACCTGGGACATTTGGGGGGGGGGTCCCCAAGTGTCGGGGGGGGGCAGGGGAAATTCGGGGGGTCCCCGATAGCCCCAAACACCTGGGGGGGGCTCCAAATTGTCAGGGGGACCCCAAATCCCCATGGGACCGGGGGGGGGGGCTCTGTGCCCATCGGGGTTTGGGGGTCCCCAGGTAATTGGGGGGGGGGGCACGGGGTTCTGTAGGGACACGGGGGGGTATGACGACGAGGGGGGGGGACACCACATAACCCCCACCCCCCCAAAAAAATCCCAGGGCCCCCCCAATTCACGCTCAGGCGGGTTCAGAGGTTTTATTCTGTACAAAACGCGCCCCCCCCCCCCAAAAAAAAAACCTGACCCCCCCCCCAATATCACAGTTTTTTTTTGGGGGGGGGGTCACGACCGTTCCCCCCAAACCCTTATTTTTGGGGGGGGGGGCATTAAAGTGGTCAAAGTGCAAGGGTTTGGGGGGGGTGGGGGGCAGGACCCCCCCCCGGGGGTGTTTTTTTTGGGGGGGGGGCTGGGGGGCAGGACCGCCCCCCCCCCGGGGGTGGTTTTTTTTGGGGGGGGGGGTCACGTGCTGGCTTTGTCCCAAGCTTTTGGGGTGCCCCCCCCCCCAGTGACACTACTGGCCTTAACTGGGAATGGGTCACTGGGAGGAACTGGGGCGGGGGGGGGGTAAATGCCCCCCCCCCCCTTTTGTCACCTGGGGGGGGGGCAGTGGTCAGAGCTTGGGGGGGGCAGTGCAGGGGGTGCGGGGGGGGGGGCGCCCCCCCCCTTATTGTGCTTTAAACCAGCTCAGGGGCTGGGGAATAAATATTTGGGGGGGGGGGGCACCCGAAAAAGGGGGGGGCACCCGAATTGGGGGGGGCACCCGAATTGGGGGAGGGGGCACCCGGATAAGGGGGGAGCACCCGAAAAAGGGGGGGGGTGCATAACCGATGGGGAGGGGCAAAACGGAGGGGAGGACCCCCCCAAAAAAATTAAGGGGGGAGCCCAAAACTGGGGGGGGGGCCCTAGGACATGGGGGGGACCCCAAGACATTGGGGGCGACCCTAAGACATTGGGGGGGGGGTCCCAACACCTGGGGGGGACCCCAAGACTTGGGGGGGGACCCCAAAACATAGGGGGTGATCCTACGACATAGGGGGGGACCCCAAGACATTGGAAGGGACCCCAAGACCTAGGGGGTGACCCTAAGACGTTGGGGGAACCCCAAGACCTTGGTGGCACCCCAAAACCTCGATGGGACCCCAACCACCTTGGTGGGACCCCAAGACCTTGGAGTTGACCCTAACACATAGGGGGTGACCCTAAGGCGTTGGGGGACCCCCAACACTTTGGGGGGGGACCCCAAGATCTTGGTGGGATCCCCAAGACCTTGGTGGGACCCCGAGACCTTTGGGGGACCCCAACACCTAGGGGTTGACCCTAAGGCATTGGGGGACCCCAAGATTTTGGGGGGCCCCAAGGTTTTGGGGGAACCCAAGACACAGGGGTTGACCCTAAGACATTGGGGGTGACCCCAACACCTTGATGGGACCCCAAGACTTTTGGGGGGACCCCAAGACCTTGATGGGACCCCAAGACATGGGTGTTGACCCTAAGACATTGGGGACCCCAACACCTTGATGGGACCCCAAGACTTTTGGGGGACCCCAAGACCTTGATAGGACCCCAAGACCTTGATAGGACCCCAAGACCTAGGGTTGACCCTAAGACATTGGAGGGACCCCAACACCTTGATGGGACCCCAAGACTTTTGGGGGACCCCAACACCTTGATGGGACCCCAAGACATGGGGGTTGACCCTAAGACATTGGGGGTGACCATAAGACATTGGGGGACCCCAAAACCTTGATGGGACCCCAAGACCTAGGGGTTGACCCTAAGACATTGGGGGGGGACCCCAAGACATCAGGGCTGACCCTAAGACATTGGAGGAACCCCAAAACCTTGATGGCACCCCAACACCTTGATGGGATCCCAACACCTTGGGTCTCCCCAACAGCTTTGGTCACCCCAACATCCTGATGCCCCCCCAGCACCCGGGGGGTCCCCAATCCCCCCGGAGGGGTGGGGGGCTCAGAGGGTGCCGTGCCGGGCCTCGTAGCGGGCGAGGAGGGCGTGCAGGTGGGCCAGGTGGAACCCCAAGACCTTGGTGGGACCCCAAGACCTAGAGGTTGACCCTAAGACATTGGAGGGACCCCAAGACATGGGGGTTGACCCTAAGACATTGGGGGTGACCATAAGACATTGGGGGACCCCAAAACCTTGATGGGACCCCAACACCTTGGGTCTCCTCAACACCTCGGTGCCCCCCCAGCACCCGGGGGGTCCCCAATCCCCCCCGGGGGGGGCTCAGAGGGCGCCGTGCCGGGCCTCGTAGCGGGCGAGGAGGGCGCGCAGGCGGGCCAGGTGGAACCCCAAGATCTTGGTGGGACCCCAAGATCTTGGTGGGACCTCAAGACACAGGGGTTGACCCTAAGACATTGGGGGTGACCCCAACACCTTGGTGGGACCCCAAGACCTAGGGGTTGACCCTAAGACATTGGGGGGACCCCAAAATCTTGATGGGACCCCAAGACCTAGGGGTTGACCCTAAGACATTGGGGGGACCCCAAAACCTTGATGGGACCCAAGACCTAGGGGTTGACCCTAAGACATTGGAGGGACCCCAAAACCTTGATGGGACCCCAAGACCTAGGGGTTGACCCTAAGACATTGGAGAAGCCCCAAGAGCTTGATGGCACCCCAACACCTTGATGGGACCCCAACACCTTGGTGCCCCCCCAGCACCCGGGGGGGTCCCCAATCCCTCCGGGGGGGGCTCAGAGGGCGCCGTGCCGGGCCTCGTAGCGGGCGAGGAGGGCGCGCAGGCGGGCCAGGTCGCGGCGGGCGGCCGCCACCTCGTGCCGCAGCGCCGCGTTGTCGCGCTCGAGGAGCGCGGCGCGGGCCGACAGCTGGTTCTCCTTCAGCCGCCGCGCCTCCCGCGAGCGCCGCGCCGCCGCGTTGTTCCGGCTGCGCCGGCTCCAGTACTTCTCGTCCTGGGGGGGGGGGGGGGAGATAAAATGGGGGGGGGGTCACCGAGAGCTTGGGGACCCCCAGTGGGGTTGGGTGTGAAGCCTATGGGTTGGACGAAGAGGCCTTGGGGGGGGCATCACCCATATCAGGGACCCCACCTAATAGTTGGGACCCCCCCCCCCAATGTTTGGGACCCCCCCCAATGTTTGGACCCCCCCAGCGTCTGGGATTTCTCATCCTGGGGGGGGAGATAAAATGGGGGGGTCACCAAGAGCTTGGGGACCCCCAGTGGGGTTGGGTGTGAAGTCTATGGGTTGGACGAAGAGGCCTTGGGGGGGGCATCACCCCTATCAGGGACCCCCCCCGATGTTTGGGACCCCCCCCCCAATGTTTGGGACCCCCCCAGTGTCTGGGATTTCTCATCCTGGGGGGAGGAATAAAATGGGGGGGTCACCGAGGGCTTGGGGGGCACCCCCTGGGCTTGGGGACCCCCAGCGGGGTTGGGCGCGAGCCTCTGGGTTGGACAAAGTGGCATTGGGGGGGGGGCAAGGGGGGGGGGGGGGCATCACCAATGTTTGGGACTCCCAGGACCCCCCCCAGCCCCTCAGGACCCCCCCCGCCCCCCCCAGGACCCCCCCGTGCCCCCCCGGGACCCCCCCAGGACCCTTCTGCCCCCCCCCACCCCCCCCATACCCGAATCCCCATATCCACCTTCCCCCTCCCCAGCCCCCCAGGACCCCCCCCCAGCCCCGAGACCCCCCCGTACCCCCCCCCCGGGACCCCCCCCGGCCCCCCCCCGGCCCCCCCCCCGGCCCCCACCTTCTGCTCCTCGGGGACGTGCACCTTGCGGGCCTTGCGGGCGATGGGCTGGGGGCGCAGCTCGTCCTGCCCGAAGCGCAGCCGCCGGGGGTCCAGGGGCCCCCCCCGGGGTCAAGGCCGCCCCCCCCCCCCCCGGGAAGAGCATCCCCCCCCGGCAGCGCTTCGACCCCAGGGCTGGGGGGGGCGCGGGCGGGGGGGGGGCTGCGGGAGGGGAAAGGGGGGGGGGGGTTACAGGGGGGGGTGCCAGGGGAACCCTCGCCACCAGGCACCCCCCCAGTCACCGTGACCCCCCCCACGCCCCCCCCCCATCACCGTGACCCCCCCCCACGCCCCCATGACCCCCCCCTTCCCAGTCACCGTGCCCCCCCCCAGTCACTGTGACCCCCCTCACAGTCACCGTGACCCCCCCCACGCCCCCCCCCACAGTCACCGTGCCCCTCCCACGACCCCCCCATGTCCCGTGACCCCCCCACGCACCCCCCCACGACCCTGTGACTCCCCCCCCCCTTTCACCATGACCCCCCCCCAGTCACTGTGACCCCCCCACGCCCCTTCCACAATCACGGTGTCACCCCCCTCCGGTCACTGTGGCCCCCCCACGACCCCGTGACCCCCCCCACGCCCTCCCCACGCCCCCCCCCCCCACGGTCACCGTGACCCCCCCTACGCCCCCCCCATCCCCTTGGCCCCCCCACGCCCCCGTGACCCCCCCCCCACGTCCTCTCCCCAATCCCCATGACCCCCCCCATGGTCACCGTGACCCCCCCCACGCCCCCCCCAACGCCCCCATGACCCCCCCCACGCCCCCCCCCCCGCTCACTTTGACCCCCCCACGCCCCCGTGACCCACCCCACGCCTTCCTCCCGGTCACCGTAACCCCCCCCCACACCCCCATGACCCCCCCACGCGCCCCGGTCACCGTGACCACCCCACGCCCCCCCCCACGCCCCCAGGCCCCTCCCCACGCCCCCCCCCCACGCACCCGGCGGCCGCTCGGGGCCGGGCTCGGGGCTGGGGGGCAGCCCGTGCTCCCGCAGGAACTCGTCCAGGTCCACGTACTCCAGCTCCCCCGCGTGGGGCCCCCCCCCGCTCCCACGGCAGCGCTGTCACGAGTGGGCCCGGCCCCCGGCCCGGGCAGCCGCCCGCCTCCTCCATGGACCTGCGTGGGCGGGGGGGGGGTCACGCGTTTTGCCCCCCCTCCAAGCGCTCCTTAACCCCCCCACGCACCCCCCAAGCCCTCCCCACGCACCTCCGTGCACCCCCTGCACCCCCCACGCACCCCCCCCCACGCACCCCTCAACCCCCCCACGCCACCCCCCAGGCCCCCGGCGCGCTCCTCGACTCCCCCCACGCACCCCCCGCGCACACCCACGACCCCCCCCCACGCACCCCTACTCCCCCACGCACCCCCCAAGCCCTCCCCACGCACCCGCCGGCCCCCCCCGCGCACCCCCTGAACCCCCCACGCACCCCCCACGCACCCCCCGACCCCCCCACGCACCCCCTGAACCCCCCCACGCACCCCCTGAACCCCCCCACGCACCCCCCCAGCCCCTCCACGCCCTCCCCCAAGGACACGCGGGGGGGGGGGCGCGCCCACGCGGGGGGGGGGGGGCGCGTGCCTGGCTGCACGTGACAGCGGGGGGGGATTTGGGGGGGGGGGGGGAGCGCGCGCTCCACGCGTGCCCCGGGGACACGCGTGGGGAAGGGGGGGGGAACGCGGCGGCCGCACGTGCAGGGGGCGGGGTTTGGGGGCGGGGGGGGGGGTGGGGGGAGCGCGCGCGCCCGCCCACGTGCGCGCGGCGCTCACGTGTGCGCTCCCGCCCCCACGTGCGGCTTCACCTCGCGCGACCCCCGCGGCGGCGCCCACGGGACACGGAGTTCCCCTCCCCCTTCCCCCCCCCCCACCGGTAACGGCTCCGGGGGCTCTCGGTGCACCCCCAGACCCCTCCGTCCCCACCCCCTCCGGTTCCCGGTGCCCCCCCCCCCGGTGCCGGTGCCCCCCCGGTCCCCCCCTCTCCGATTCCCGTGCCGGTCCCCCCTGACCCCGGTTCCGGTGCCCCCCCCTCCGGTTCCCGGTACCAGTGCCACCCAGCCCCGATACCCCCCGGCTCCGGGACCCCCCCGGTTCCCCCTAACCCCCGGTGCCAGTGCCCCCCCAGCCCCATACCCCCCGATCCCGGTGTCCCCCGTCCCCGTACCCCCGACCCCGGTGTCCCCCGGTTCCCGGTACCCCCCCAGCCCCATACCCCCGATCCCGGTGCTGGTACTCCCGGTTCCCGGCCCCCCCCAGCTCCGTACCCCCGGTACCCCCAGCCCGTACCCCCGGTTCCCGGTGACCCCCGTCCCCGTACCCCCGATCCCGGTGCCCCCCGGTTGCCGGTACCCCCTCAGCCCCGTACTCCCGACCCCGTTCCCCCCCAGCCCCATACCCCCGGTTCCCGGTACCGGTGCCCCCCCATCCCGGTACCCCCATCCCGGTATCCCCGGTTCCCTGTCCCCCCTGGCCCCGTACCCCCGGCTCCCGTTCTCCCCAGCCCCGTAGCCCCGGTTCTCGGTCCCCCCCAGCCTCATACCCCCGGTACCGGTACCCCAGGTTCCCAGTACCCCCAGCCCCATACCCCCCGGTTCCCGGTCCCCCCCAGCTCCATAACCCCGGTACCCCCAGGTTCTCGGTACCCCCCGTACCCCCCGGTTCCCTACCCCCCCAGCCCCATACCCCCGGTTCCCGGTACCGCCGGTTCCCAGTACCCCCGGCCCCGTACCCCTGGTTCCCAGCCCCTCCCCGGCCCCCGTACCCCCGTTTCTCGCCCCCCCCCCCCGGCCCAATACCCCGGTGCCGGTGTTCCCCCGGTTCCCGGTACCCCCGGTGCCGGTGTCTGCCGGTTCCCGGTACCCCCGGCCCCATACCCCCGGTTCCCGGTACCCCAGGTTCCCGGTACCGCCGGTTCCCGGTACCCCGGCCCCATACCCCCGTTTCTCGTCGCCCCCGGCCCCACACCCTCGGTTCCCGGTGTTGGTACCCCCGGTTCCCGGTACCCCCAGCGCCGTACCCCCGGTTCCAGCCCCCCCCGGCCCCATACCCCCGGATCCCGGTGGCGGTACCCCCGGTTCCCGGTACCCCCGGTGCCGGTGTCCCCCGGTTCCCGGTACCCCCGACCCCCTACCCCCGTTTCTCGCCCCCTCCCCGGCCCCATACCCCGGTTCCCGGTGCCGGTACCCCCCGGTTCCCGGTACCCCCGGTGCCGGTGTCCGCCGGTTCCAGCCCCCCTCGGCCCCGTACCCCCGGATCCCGGTGCCGGGACCCCCGGTTCCCGCCCCCCCCGGTGCCGGTGCCCACCTGCCGCCCCGCGCCCCGCCGTGCCCTCGCCCTCGGCATGTGCCGCCCGCGGGGGCGCTCCGCCGCGCAGCGCCCCCAGGGGGCGTGGCCTCACTCTAGCCCCGCCCACCCGCCCCTCGCCCCGCCTATCACCGCCCCTCGCCCCGCCTATCACCGCCCTGCCCCGCCCTCAAGCCCCGCCCCCCGCCCCGCCCATTGCTCGGAGGGAGCCGGGGGCGGGGCGGGGCTGGGGGCGGGGCAACGCGAGACCACGCCCCCCTCTGCGCACGTTGCCCTCCCGCATGCCGGCTCCTGCCGGGTCCCGCCCCTCTAGGGGCGGGGCTATTGCGGGGCAGCCAATAGGAAGGCGAGGGGGCGGGGCCAACGGTCATGCGGCGCGGCCATGGGCGCCGCGCGGGGGCGGGGGGGGCTGACCTAGATTTACCCAATGGGGAGGAGGGAGGGGGGCGGGGCCTGACCCACTTTTGGCCAATGGGAGCGGCGGCGGGGGGCGGGGCCAGCCGGGGCGCTGGGCACGTGGGGCCGCACGTGCCCGGGCGTGGGGGGGAGGGGAGGGCGCCGCCATCTTTGGTGTGGCCCCGAGGGAGAGAGGGAGGGGGCGGGCGCCATCTTGGGTGCGGGCAGCGGCGGCCCTCACCCGCCGGCTTCCGGGCGCCATCTTGGGTGCGGGCAGCCCCTCCATCTTGTGGCGGCGGCCATCTTGGCGGGGGGCGAGGAGCCGCGGGCGCCATCTTGAGTGCGGGCAAAGCCCCCCCCCACCCCCCAACCCCTCCTTAGACCCCCTCCAAACGCCCCCGGGGGGGTCCAAAGCCCGGACCGAGGGGTCCCCAAGGACAAATTTTGGGGGGGTTGGGGGGGTCACAGCAAGGCATTGTGGGACCGGGGGGGCGGTAACGGTGGTCACGTGGTGCCACCGGGGGGGGGGGGGGTTCCGGCTCCGGCGGGGGAGGCGCCGCGGTGCAGGCCCCGGAGCGAGCGGGGCCCAGGCAGAGCCCCCCCGGGACCCCCCCAACGGCAGATCCCCCCCCAGACCCTCACCCCCCCCCCAAGGCCCCCACAACCGGGGGCTGCGCTGGGACGGAGCCGCCCCCCCCCCGAGGTGAGTGACCCCCCCCAGCCCCAACCCCCCCCATTTTACCCCCACATTTAGGGGCTGTCCCCCATTAACCCCCCCATTAACCCCCCCCTCATTAGCCCTGAGCCCCCCCCATTAGCCCCTAGCCCCCTTCTTTAACCCTGACCCCCCCCATTAGCCCCGAGCCCCCCCTCATTAGCCCTGACCCCCCCCATTAGCCCTGAGTCCCCCCCATTGCCTCTGCTCCCTATTAATTCTCTGCCCTCGTTAACCCTTCCTCTCATTATCCCTTCCCTCATTAACTCTGCCCCCCCCGTTAACCGTGTGCCCCCCATTTATTATCTCTCTGCTCCCCCAATTAACCCAATGTCGCTTCATTAACTCTGACCCCCCCATTATCACTCTGCCCCCCTATATATTAACTCCATTTTCCCCCATTGAGCTCATTTTCCCCCCAATTAACCCCATTTCCCCCCAATTAACCCCATTTCCCCCCATTAACCCCATTTCCCTCCCATTAACTCCATGCCCCCCCAATCCCATTCCCCCCTATTCACCGTACCCCCCAGTTAATTGCATACCCCCCCGTTAATTGCATACCCCCAATTAACCCCATTTGTTCCCACTATTCCCATTTCCCCCACTAATCCCATTCCCCCCATTAACCCCAGTGCTCTCCCCACTAACCCCATTTCCCCCCATTAGCCGTGTGCCCCCCAACCCCATTTCTCCCCCATTTCCCCCCATTTCCCCCCTATCTCTGACCATTGCCCCCAGTTCCCCCCATTCCCAATTCCCCCCAATTCCCCCCCAGTTCCTCCCATTCCCCCCCATTTTCCCCGTCCCCCCCATTCCCCCCCAGCTCCCCCCACCCCCCCATGTCCCCCCATCACCCCTAAACCCCTCCGCTCCCCACTCTCCCCCCCATCCCCTCCCCTCTCTTCCGCCCCCATTAACCCTCTACCCCCCTCCCCACCCTAGGGCCCCCTCCCACGCCTCCAAACGCCGTCGACGCCCCCCCACCGTGACACCCCCCCCCCCAAAGCAGCCCGGAGATGGAAGCCAACGTCAGCGACGAGAGCGTCCACTTCCAGAGCTACCCCTTCGACTTCCTCGAGTTCCTCAACCACCAGCGCTTCGAGCCCATGGAGCCCTACGGCCACGAGCACCCCAAGGCGCTGCCCGCCCTCCCCTGCCCGCAGCCCCCTTCGAGTACCCCCCCCCGCCCGGCGCCCCCCCCTTCGACCGCCCCCCCGCCGCCAAGCACAAGGACTTCAAGGCCGAAGCCGCCGCCGCTGCCGCCGCCGCGGCGCAACCCAAAAAAACCGAGGTCACCGCCGGGGGGGGTCCCAACAACGGGCGCCCCCCCTTACCCCGGCCCCGCCGTGCCCCCCCCCCCGCAGCCCCTCTTTGAGGCCGCCGGCGCCTTCAACGCGCCGCAGTGGGGCATCGTGGATCTCTCCAGCCACCAGCACCTCTTCGGGGGGTTGAAACGAGGCGGGGCGGCCGCCACCGGAGCCCCCCCGGCCCCGCCGGCCGCCCCCGAGGCGGCGGCGAAGGAGGAGAAGAGCTATTTCCGCCGGCTGAAGTACTTCATGGAGCGGCGCTTCCCCTGCGGCGTCTGCCAGAAGTCCTTCAAGCAGTCGTCCCACCTGGTGCAGCACATGCTGGTGCACAGCGGCGAGCGGCCCTACGAGTGCGGCACCTGCGGCCGCACCTACAACCACGTCTCCAGCCTCATCCGCCACCGCCGCTGCCACAAGGACGCCGCCGAGGAGCCCGCCGCGTCCGGCGCCGTGGCGGCGCCCAACGGGGCGAGCGCCTCGGTGCCTCCGGCGGCCGGCGCCGTGATGCCGGCGCCCAACGGGGTCAACGCGGCGGCAAGCGGGGTCAACGTGGCGGTGGCCGGCGTCATCCCGGCGCCCAACGGGGTCAACGTGGGGCCCAGCGGGGTCAACGCGGCGCCCAACGGGGTCAACACGGGGCCAAATGGAGTCAACGCGGCACCCAACGGGGTCAGCGCGGGGCCAAATGGAGTCAACGCGGCACCCAACGGAGTCAACGCGGGGCCCAACGGGGTCAACACGGCACCCAATGTGGTCAGCACGGGGCCAAATGGAGTCAACACAGGGCCCAACGGGGTCAACACAGCACCGAGTGCGGTCAACGCGGCGGCCATGGTGCCCGGCGTCCTCCCAGCACCCAGCGGTGCCGCCGCGGCGTTGAGCGGCGTCCTCCCGGCCCCCAGCGGCGTCATCCCGGCGCCCGCCGGGGTCATCCTGGCGCCCGGCGGCGTCACTCTGGCACCCGGCGGCATCGCCTTGGCGCCTGGCGGAGCCCCCACGGCGCCCAGCGGCGCCGCCCCGGACGGGCCCTTCACTTGCTCGTTGTGTTGGAAGGTCTTCAAGAAGCCGAGCCACCTCCACCAGCACCAGATCATCCACACCGGTGAGAAGCCCTTCACCTGCTCGGTGTGCGCCAAGAGCTTCAACCGCCGCGAGAGCCTCACGCGCCACGTCAAGACGCACTCGGGGCTGCTGCGGGTGCCCTGCGCCGTCTGCGGGAAGGAATTTCGGGACCCGGCCTACCTGCTGCGGCACCAGGCCGCCCACAGCGGCCAGCGCCCCGACTACAAGTGCGAGGTGTGCGGCAAAGCCTACGCCGCGCCGCAGAGCCTCCTGCGGCACCGGCAGGTCCACGCCGGCCCCAAAGCCGGCACCGCGGCGGCGGTGCCGTTCGCCGGCGTCCCCAAAGCCTCAACGGCGGCGTCGGTCGGATTCCCCTTTGCCTCAGAGGACGCGGCGAAGGCGGGCGAAGGCGGCGGGGGCTTCCTGGCGTCCCCCGCGGCGCTGCTGGCGCCGGGGAAGAGCTTCGGGTGCGGGATCTGCGGGCGGGCCTTCGGGCGGCGCGAGACGCTGAAGCGGCACGAGCGCATCCACACCGGGGAGAAGCCGCACCAGTGCGCCGTCTGCGGCAAGCGCTTCCGCGAGTCCTTCCACCTCAGCAAGCACCACGTCGTGCACACCCGCGAGCGGCCCTACAAGTGCGAGCTGTGCGGCAAAGCCTTCGGCTACCCGCAGAGCCTCACGCGCCACAAGCAGATCCACCGCCTGCCGCTGCCCTGCGGGCTGGGGGCGGCGGCGGCGGCGGCGGCCGCCCCCCCCGAGGGGCTGAGCTACGGCTGCGGGGAGTGCGGCGAGCGCTTCCCCGACCTCTTCCACGCCGTCAACCACAAGGAGGCCCACGTCGGGGAGAAGCCCTACGGCTGCGACGCCTGCGGCAAGGCCTTCGGCTTCATCGAGAACCTGATGTGGCACAAGCTGGTGCACCAGGCGGCCCCCGAGCGGCTGCTGCCCGACGGGGGGCCGGCGGCCGAGAGCGGGGCGCAGCCCCCCGAGGAGCACCCGGTGGTGCCGAGCGGGGAGCGCTTCACCTGCGGGACCTGCGGGCAGAGCTTCAAGCACTTCCTGGGGCTGGTGACCCACAAGTACGTGCACCTGGTGCGGCGCACGCTGGCCTGCGGCGTCTGCGGGCAGAGCTTCGCCGGCGCCTACGACCTGCTGCTCCACCGGCGCCGGCACCTGCAGAAGCGGCACTTCGGCTGCTCCGTCTGCGGGAAGCGCTTCTGGGAGGCGGCCCTGCTGATGCGGCACCAGCGCTGCCACACCGAGGAGCGGCCGTACCGCTGCGCCGTCTGCGGCCGCGGCTTCCTGCGCTCCTGGTACCTGCGGCAGCACAAGGTGGTGCACACGGGTGAGCGCGCCTACAAGTGCGCCCTCTGCAACAAGCGCTTCGCCCAGTCCTCCAGCCTGGCCGAGCACCAGCGGCTGCACGTGGTGGCCCGGCCGCAGCGCTGCCAGACCTGCGGCAAGACCTTCCGCTACCGCTCCAACCTGCTGGAGCACCGCCGCGTCCACCTGGGCGAGAAGGTGTACCGCTGCGAGCTCTGCGGCAAGAGCTTCTTCTACCTGTCCTCCATCCTGCGGCACCAGCGCTCGCACGACGCCCGCCGCGACCTGCGCTGCTCCGCCTGCCTCAAGCTCTTCAAGGACCCCAAGTACTTCAGCAAGCACCTGCAGACCCACCAGGGCGGGCGCCCCTTCAAGTGCAGCACCTGCGGGGAGGCGTTCAGGAACACCTACGGCCTCAAGAAGCACCGGCACGGGCACAAGCTGGAGCGCCTGGCCGCCCTGGTGCACAAGGACGCCTGAGGAGGGGGCTCGGCGGCGGTGGGCCCCCCCCTCTTGGATCCATCTGCTTGGCCGGTGGGGTCCTGCAGGACGTGGATGGGGTGGTGGGGCTGGGCGGCGTGGCACGACGCGGCTCGTCATGGCACGACACGGCTCATCGTGGCACGACACGGCTTGGTATGGTGCGACACGCCTCGGCATAATTTATTGTGGTGCAGCAGGGCTTGGCACGGGGCAGCACAGCTCGTCATGGTGTGACACGGCTCGTCATGGTGCCGTACGGCTGGTCATGGCACAACACAGCTTGACACGGCTCGTCATGGTGCAGAACACGGCTCAACACGGCTCGGCACGGCTCATCGTAGTGCGACGCGGCTCGTCGTGGCTCAGTGTGATGCCAAATGGCTCAGCACAGCTCGCGTGACGTGGCTCAGCACAGATCCTGGCTCATCGTGGTGTAACATGGTGCGGCACGGCTCGTCATGGTGCGGCACGGCTCGTCATGGTGCAACACGGCTCGTCATGGTGCGGCACGGCTCGTCATGGTGCGGCACGGCTTGGCACAGGGCAGCACGGCTCGTCATGGTACAAGGCGGCTCGTCATGGTGCAACATGGCTTGACATGGCTCGTCATGGCCCAGCACACCTTGGCGTGGTCCAACATGGCTCATCATGGCACAACATGCCTTGGCACGGCTCGTCGTGGCCCAACACACCTTGGCACGGTCCAACACGGTTCATCATGGCACAACACACCTTGGCATGGCTCGTCATGGCCCAACACACCTTGGCACGGTCCAACACGGCTCATCATGGCCCAACACACCTTGGCACGGTCCAACACGGCTCGTCGTGGCCCAACACACCTTGGCACGGCTCGTCATGGCCCAACACACCTTGGCACGGTCCAACACGTTTCGTCATGGCCCAACACACCTTGGCACGGCCCAGCCCACCAGCCACTGGGGGAAGTCGGTCCCCAGCACCCTGGGACACATGGACACGACCCCCCCGCTGCCCCCACCCCCAGCAGCCCCACGGGCCGAGCACGGACTCATGGGGCCGCGTCCAGATGCCGGTGCCCCCCCCCAGCCGCGGTGGAGTGGGGGCACGGGGAGAACCCCCCAGCCCGTGTCCTCCGCCCTAGAGTTATTTTTTAACGCCGCAGGTATATAAATAAATGGAAATATAAATCTATATATAAGATATATATTATAGAGAGTCCCCGTACCCCAAGGCGGGCAAGGGGGCGGCCAGGCCCCCGCTCGCACCCGCGTCTGCCCCGGTGATGTACAGATGGAGCCGATATTAAACTGTGGATGCGACCGAGGGGCCGACTCCTTCCAGGCGCCGTGGGGGCGTGCATGGGGTGGTTGGGTGGCTGGTGGTTGGGTTGGTTGGTTGAGGGGTTGGTTGGGTGGATCGCGGTTGGGTTGGTCGGGTGGTTAGTGGGGTGGGTGGTCGGTTAGATCATGATTGGGTTGGTTGGGTGGATCGCGGTTGGGTTGGTCGGGTGGTTAGTGGGACAGGTGGTTGGTTAGATCATGACTGGGTTGGTTGGGTGGATCATGGACAGGGTGGTTGGTTGATGGGTTGGTTGGTTGGATCATGGTTGGGTTGGTTGGTTAAGGGGTTGGTTGGTTGATGAGTTGGTTGAGTGCTTGGAGCATGATTGGGTTGGTTGGGTGGTTGATGGGACGGTTGGTTGGTTAAGGGGTTGGTTGGTTGGTTGATGGAGATGGTTGGTTGGTTGATGAGTTGGTTGAGTGGATCGTGGTTGGATTGGTTGGTTGATGAGTTGGTTGAGTGGATCGTGGTTGATTGGTTGGTTGAGGGGTTGGTTGGTTGGGTCATGGTTGGGTTGGTTGGGTGGTTGATGGGACGGTTGGTTGGTTAAGGGGTTGGTTGGTTGATGGGATGGTTGGTTGGTTAAGGGGTTGGTTGGTTGGTTGATGGGATGGTTGGTTGGTTAAG
>NW_027663889.1:0-2000 GCF_964034855.1 Anser brachyrhynchus
ATTTACCTACTCACACCATGAAAGTCTCACTTTCACTGATTTCCGTGACTAGTCATTTTTGTGGGGGTTCAGGTAGCTTTTCTGAAATTTTCCTCCATTTTCTGCAGTTCTTTCAACCATTATCCTGCAGGCAAAAGGCTCTAAAACCCTCTTTCTTTTTCTAAAACTTACAGGATATTTTAAAGTAAAGAAGAAAAAGATAGAGACAGGCACTCTCCTGTTGATAAAATGTCATTTTAGAAGTCCTTCTCTACTTCCTACTTTAGTCTGATATGCAACTGTTCAGAAACTTTGCCTGATTTTTTTTTTTTAGTGTAGAAAGAGATTGAAATGGATCACTGCATTCTTACAGCTGATCAGCATTAAAATTGGTGTTAAATTCCATCTGTTTTCATTGCCGTGGTGCACGGAGAAGATTTAAAAGGCACAATTCAGACACCCATCTTCATCGAGTCACTGAAAAAGGTGTGCTACAGACTGCTTTAAAAAGGCTATGTATATCAGAGCTGAGTAATGTGGTTCATGGAAAAAGAAATCTAAAGTAAAGCTTCACCAAAAAGTCAGGCTTCCAGTGCCATTTCTGCCTATAGTTTTGCATGCAGAACTTCTTTCCAGTCTGCTCTTGACAAGGAAGTACTATACAAGCTCTGAGAGATGCAGTCACAGTAATATTTCAGATGAATGACTAAGTAAAAACATAACCTTGTAGAATTTCTAGACCAAAGGTGCCCAGGTATATTTATCTTCTGACCTATTAATTGAGAAACAAGTGTTCAATGTTTCCCACTTGGACAAGAACTTAAAAAGACTCCCTTGCATACTCCAGTAATGCTGCATTTGGGGAGGGCCACAAATTGGCACATCCATCAGATAGACTACATTAGATGAGTATTTCCAATAAGCTCATAGGTTTTATGAATAGTAGTCAGGATGATATCTGATTAAAAAAGTGTATTACTTCCAACATAAAACCTACCTGTGTAAAAATGTGACAGACACTTCACCAGCCAAACATCATTTTTCCCATATCCCTCCACACCTCTTGCATTCCTCAGACAGACCTCACAGTCTCAAGTAACCTAAATTTTGTCTTGCACAATGAAAATCAGCCTTTAAGTACCTCAAACTACGACCACTCTATACTGGAGACATTCAAAGACTCCTCTCCACCCACTTACCCACAACCACACAAACACACACATTATCTTTGGTATCACCTAAATGGTACTGCTAGTTCGTCATCCCCTTGGTTCTCGTTGATAAAGTGCAAAGAAAAAGAAGTCTCTGGTGTTGAAGAAACTCTCATAACTGACTGGGATTCTCAAAACAAGCAACAGGATTTAAATACTTTTTCCAGTTGTGTGTCAAAAATCACACAGGCTCTTTTGGAACGTCAGCTTGCCAGTTTGATACCGGATCCAGCATCAAATGAGGAATAATCTGATTTTTCAAACGGTCTAGGACTTGATAAGTCAGAACTGCATCTCACATTTAATCAAGAAACCAAAGGGGAGCCAGTGCTATCTCTGGGGAACAGATATCAACACTGGTCCCCTTGATCAGACATGCTGCTACTTGCTGAACCCTGAGACACCCTTTATGGCTCATTGTAGCCATGCAAGCCAGAGGTAGCAAAGGTTTAGACAGTGCCAGAAGATTGTGCATCTGAATGAACATTTTGCAGCACCCATGCCTAACAGGGAAGGGAAAGAACATGCTTGGGCAGTTCAAGTATCCTGCCCTCCACAAACAGCCCAGATCTAAATGGACATCCATGTGTCTGAATCCCAGTAACAAAACACAGGTGCTTCCAGTCAAATAATGGTAGCCCTGAATTTATAGACAGTCAACTCCAAGGGTGAGCACACTTGGACATCTGGCATATCTTACTTTTCATTAACTGTTTTTCCACCTCTGCATGTTTAGAGGTATCTGCCATAGGGGGTCCTGACCCTTTAAAGAGAGGACATGATAACTAGATGCTAAAGAGTGATACAAGG